>NC_134275.1:87403014-87766776 GCF_031893055.1 Leptodactylus fuscus
ATATTAAATATCCAGTGCACATATATTATATATCCAGAGCACACATATTATATATATCCAGTGCACATATAATATATATATCCAGTGCACATATATTAAATATCCAGTGCACATATATTATATATATCCAGTGCACATATATTATATATATCCAGTGCACATATATTATATATATCCAGTGCACATATATTAAATATCCAGAGCACATATATTAAATATCCAGTGCACATATATTAAATATCCAGTGCACATATATTACATATATTCAGTGCACATATATTAAATATCCAGAGCACATATATTATATTTCCAGTGCACATATATTAAATATCCAGTGCACATGTATTATATATCCAGTGCACATATATTATATATATCCAGTTCACATATATTAAATATCCAGGGCACATACATTAAATATCCAGTGCACATATATTAAATATCCAGTGCAAATATATTATATATATCCAGTGCACATATATTAAATATCCAGTGCACATATATTAAATATCCAGTGCACATATATTAAATATCCAGTGCACATATATTATATATATCCAGTGCACATATATTAAATATCCAGTGCACATATATTATATATATCCAGTGCACATATATTAAATATCCAGTGCAAATATATTATATTTCCAGTGCACATATATTAAATATCCAGTGCAGATATATTATATATCCAGTGCATATATATTAAATATCCAGTGCACATATATTATATATATCCAGTGCACTTATATTATATATATCCAGTGCACATATATTAAATATCCAGTGCACTTATATTAAATATCCAGTGCATCTACATTATATATATCCAGTGCACATATATTAAATATCCAGTCCACATATATTAAATATCCAGTGCACATATATTAAATATCCAGTGCACATATATTATATATATTCAGTGCACATATATTATATATATCCAGTGCACATATATTAAATATCCAGTGCACATATATTAAATATCCAGTGCACATATATTATATATCCAGTGCACACATATTATATATATCCAGTGCACATATAGTATATATATCCAGTGCACATATATTATATATATACAGTGCACATATATTAAATATCCAGTGCACATATATTATATATATCCAGTGCACATATATTATATATATACAGTGCACATATATTAAATATCCAGTGCACATATATTATATATATCCAGTGCACATATATTAAATATCCAGTGCACATATATTATATATATCCAGTGCACATATATTAAATATCCAGTGCACTTATATTAAATATCCAGTGCATCTACATTATATATATCCAGTGCACATATATTAAATATCCAGTCCACATATATTAAATATCCAGTGCACATATATTAAATATCCAGTGCACATATATTATATATATTCAGTGCACATATATTATATATATCCAGTGCACATATATTAAATATCCAGTGCACATATATTAAATATCCAGTGCACATATATTATATATCCAGTGCACACATATTATATATATCCAGTGCACATATAATATATATATCCAGTGCACATATATTAAATATCCAGTGCACATATATTATATATATCCAGTGCACATATATTATATATATCCAGTGCACATATATTATATATATCCAGTGCACATATATTAAATATCCAGAGCACATATATTAAATATCCAGTGCACATATATTAAATATCCAGTGCACATATATTACATATATTCAGTGCACATATATTAAATATCCAGAGCACATATATTATATTTCCAGTGCACATATATTAAATATCCAGTGCACATGTATTATATATCCAGTGCACATATATTATATATATCCAGTTCACATATATTAAATATCCAGGGCACATACATTAAATATCCAGTGCACATATATTAAATATCCAGTGCAAATATATTATATATATCCAGTGCACATATATTAAATATCCAGTGCACATATATTAAATATCCAGTGCACATATATTAAATATCCAGTGCACATATATTATATATATCCAGTGCACATATATTAAATATCCAGTGCACATATATTATATATATCCAGTGCACATATATTAAATATCCAGTGCAAATATATTATATTTCCAGTGCACATATATTAAATATCCAGTGCAGATATATTATATATCCAGTGCATATATATTAAATATCCAGTGCACATATATTATATATATCCAGTGCACTTATATTATATATATCCAGTGCACATATATTAAATATCCAGTGCACTTATATTAAATATCCAGTGCATCTACATTATATATATCCAGTGCACATATATTAAATATCCAGTCCACATATATTAAATATCCAGTGCACATATATTAAATATCCAGTGCACATATATTATATATATTCAGTGCACATATATTATATATATCCAGTGCACATATATTAAATATCCAGTGCACATATATTAAATATCCAGTGCACATATATTATATATCCAGTGCACACATATTATATATATCCAGTGCACATATAGTATATATATCCAGTGCACATATATTATATATATACAGTGCACATATATTAAATATCCAGTGCACATATATTATATATATCCAGTGCACATATATTATATATATACAGTGCACATATATTAAATATCCAGTGCACATATATTATATATATCCAGTGCACATATATTAAATATCCAGTGCACATATATTATATATATCCAGTGCACATATATTAAATATCCAGTGCACTTATATTAAATATCCAGTGCATCTACATTATATATATCCAGTGCACATATATTAAATATCCAGTCCACATATATTAAATATCCAGTGCACATATATTAAATATCCAGTGCACATATATTATATATATTCAGTGCACATATATTATATATATCCAGTGCACATATATTAAATATCCAGTGCACATATATTAAATATCCAGTGCACATATATTATATATCCAGTGCACACATATTATATATATCCAATGCACATATAGTATATATATCCAGTGCACATATATTATATATATACAGTGCACATATATTAAATATCCAGTGCACATATATTATATATATCCAGTGCACATATATTATATATATACAGTGCACATATATTAAATATCCAGTGCACATATATTATATATATCCAGTGCACATATATTAAATATCCAGTGCACATATATTATATATATCCAGTGCACATATATTATATATATCCAGTGCACATATATTATATATCCAGTGCACACATATTATATATATCCAGTGCACATATATTAAATATCCAGTGCACATATATTATATATATCCAGTGCACATATATTAAATATCCAGTGCACATATATTATATATATCCAGTGCACATATATTAAATATCCAGTGCAAATATATTATATTTCCAGTGCACATATATTAAATATCCAGTGCAGATATATTATATATCCAGTGCATATATATTAAATATCCAGTGCATATATATTATATATATCCAGTGCACTTATATTATATATATCCAGTGCACATATATTAAATATTCAGTGCACTTATATTAAATATCCAGTGCATTTACATTATATATATCCAGTGCACATATATTAAATATCCAGTGCACATATATTAAATATCCAGTGCACATATATTAAATATCCAGTGCACATATATTATATATCCAGTGCACATATATTAAATATCCAGTGCACATATATCATATTTCCAGTGCACATATATTAAATATCCAGTGCAGATATATTATATATCCAGTGCACATATATTGTATATATCCAGTGCACATATATTAAAAATCCAGTGCACATATATTAAAAATCCAGTGCACATATATTAAATATCCAGTGCACATATATTATATATATCCAGTGCACATATATTAAATATCCAGTGCACATATATTAAATATCCAGTGCACATATATTATATATCAAGTGCACACATATTATATATATCTAGTGCACATATAGTATATATATCCAGTGCACATATATTAAATATCCAGTGCACATATATTATATATATCCAGTGGACATATATTATATATATCTAGTGCACATATATTAAATATCCAGTGCACATATATTAAATATCCAGTGCACATATATTATATATATATCCAGTGTGCATATATTAAATATCCAGTGCACATATATCATATTTCCAGTGCACATATATTAAATATCCAGTGCAGATATATTATATATCCAGTGCACATATATTATATACATCCAGTGCACATATATTAAAAATCCAGTGCACATATATTAAATATCCAGTGCACATATATTAAATATCCAGTGCACATATATTATATATATCCAGTGCACATATATTATATATATCCAGTGCACATATATTATATATATCCAGTGCACATATATTAAATATCCAGTGCACATATATCATATTTCCAGTGCACATATATTAAATATCCAGTGCAGATATATTATATATCCAGTGCACATATATTATATATATCAAGTGCACATATATTATATATATCCAGTGCACATATATTATATATATCCAGTGCACATATATTAAATATCCAGTGCACATATATCATATTTCCAGTGCAGATATATTATATATCCAGTGCAGATATATTAAAAATCCAGTGCACATATATTAGATATATCTAGTGCACAAATATTATATATATCCAGTGCACATATATTATATATCCAGTGCACACATATTATATATATCCAGTGCACATATATTAAATATCCAGTGCACATATATTAAATATCCAGCGCACATATATTATATATATATCCAGTGCAAATATATTAAATATCCAGTGCACATATATTATATATATCCAGTGCACATATATTAAATATCCAGTGCACATATATTAAATATCCAGTGCACATATATTATATATATCCAGTGCAGATATATTAAATATCCAGTGCACATATATTAAATATCCAGTGCACATATATTAAATATCCAGTGCACATATATCATATTTCCAGTGCACATATATTAATTATCCAGTGCACATATATTAAATATACAGTGCACATATATTAAATATCCAGTGCACATATATTATATATATCCAGTGCACATATATTATATATATACAGTGCACATATATTAAATATCCAGTGCACATATATTATATATATCCAGTGCACATATATTAAATATCCAGTGCACATATATTATATATATCCAGTGCACATATATTAAATATCCAGTGCACTTATATTAAATATCCAGTGCATCTACATTATATATATCCAGTGCACATATATTAAATATCCAGTCCACATATATTAAATATCCAGTGCACATATATTAAATATCCAGTGCACATATATTATATATATTCAGTGCACATATATTATATATATCCAGTGCACATATATTAAATATCCAGTGCACATATATTAAATATCCAGTGCACATATATTATATATCCAGTGCACACATATTATATATATCCAGTGCACATATAATATATATATCCAGTGCACATATATTAAATATCCAGTGCACATATATTATATATATCCAGTGCACATATATTATATATATCCAGTGCACATATATTATATATATCCAGTGCACATATATTAAATATCCAGAGCACATATATTAAATATCCAGTGCACATATATTAAATATCCAGTGCACATATATTACATATATTCAGTGCACATATATTAAATATCCAGAGCACATATATTATATTTCCAGTGCACATATATTAAATATCCAGTGCACATGTATTATATATCCAGTGCACATATATTATATATATCCAGTTCACATATATTAAATATCCAGGGCACATACATTAAATATCCAGTGCACATATATTAAATATCCAGTGCAAATATATTATATATATCCAGTGCACATATATTAAATATCCAGTGCACATATATTAAATATCCAGTGCACATATATTAAATATCCAGTGCACATATATTATATATATCCAGTGCACATATATTAAATATCCAGTGCACATATATTATATATATCCAGTGCACATATATTAAATATCCAGTGCAAATATATTATATTTCCAGTGCACATATATTAAATATCCAGTGCAGATATATTATATATCCAGTGCATATATATTAAATATCCAGTGCACATATATTATATATATCCAGTGCACTTATATTATATATATATCCAGTGCACATATATTAAATATCCAGTGCACTTATATTAAATATCCAGTGCATCTACATTATATATATCCAGTGCACATATATTAAATATCCAGTCCACATATATTAAATATCCAGTGCACATATATTAAATATCCAGTGCACATATATTATATATATTCAGTGCACATATATTATATATATCCAGTGCACATATATTAAATATCCAGTGCACATATATTAAATATCCAGTGCACATATATTATATATCCAGTGCACACATATTATATATATCCAGTGCACATATAGTATATATATCCAGTGCACATATATTATATATATACAGTGCACATATATTAAATATCCAGTGCACATATATTATATATATCCAGTGCACATATGTTATATATATACAGTGCACATATATTAAATATCCAGTGCACATATATTATATATATCCAGTGCACATATATTAAATATCCAGTGCACATATATTATATATATCCAGTGCACATATATTAAATATCCAGTGCACTTATATTAAATATCCAGTGCATCTACATTATATATATCCAGTGCACATATATTAAATATCCAGTCCACATATATTAAATATCCAGTGCACATATATTAAATATCCAGTGCACATATATTATATATATTCAGTGCACATATATTATATATATCCAGTGCACATATATTAAATATCCAGTGCACATATATTAAATATCCAGTGCACATATATTATATATCCAGTGCACACATATTATATATATCCAGTGCACATATAGTATATATATCCAGTGCACATATATTATATATATACAGTGCACATATATTAAATATCCAGTGCACATATATTATATATATCCAGTGCACATATATTAAATATCCAGTGCAAATATATTATATTTCCAGTGCACATATATTAAATATCCAGTGCAGATATATTATATATCCAGTGCATATATATTAAATATCCAGTGCACATATATTATATATATCCAGTGCACTTATATTATATATATCCAGTGCACATATATTAAATATCCAGTGCACTTATATTAAATATCCAGTGCATCTACATTATATATATCCAGTGCACATATATTAAATATCCAGTCCACATATATTAAATATCCAGTGCACATATATTAAATATCCAGTGCACATATATTATATATATTCAGTGCACATATATTATATATATCCAGTGCACATATATTAAATATCCAGTGCACATATATTAAATATCCAGTGCACATATATTATATATCCAGTGCACACATATTATATATATCCAGTGCACATATAGTATATATATCCAGTGCACATATATTATATATATACAGTGCACATATATTAAATATCCAGTGCACATATATTATATATATCCAGTGCACATATATTATATATATACAGTGCACATATATTAAATATCCAGTGCACATATATTATATATATCCAGTGCACATATATTAAATATCCAGTGCACATATATTATATATATCCAGTGCACATATATTAAATATCCAGTGCACTTATATTAAATATCCAGTGCATCTACATTATATATATCCAGTGCACATATATTAAATATCCAGTCCACATATATTAAATATCCAGTGCACATATATTAAATATCCAGTGCACATATATTATATATATTCAGTGCACATATATTATATATATCCAGTGCACATATATTAAATATCCAGTGCACATATATTAAATATCCAGTGCACATATATTATATATCCAGTGCACACATATTATATATATCCAATGCACATATAGTATATATATCCAGTGCACATATATTATATATATACAGTGCACATATATTAAATATCCAGTGCACATATATTATATATATCCAGTGCACATATATTATATATATACAGTGCACATATATTAAATATCCAGTGCACATATATTATATATATCCAGTGCACATATATTAAATATCCAGTGCACATATATTATATATATCCAGTGCACATATATTATATATATCCAGTGCACATATATTATATATCCAGTGCACACATATTATATATATCCAGTGCACATATATTAAATATCCAGTGCACATATATTATATATATCCAGTGCACATATATTAAATATCCAGTGCACATATATTATATATATCCAGTGCACATATATTAAATATCCAGTGCAAATATATTATATTTCCAGTGCACATATATTAAATATCCAGTGCAGATATATTATATATCCAGTGCATATATATTAAATATCCAGTGCATATATATTATATATATCCAGTGCACTTATATTATATATATCCAGTGCACATATATTAAATATTCAGTGCACTTATATTAAATATCCAGTGCATTTACATTATATATATCCAGTGCACATATATTAAATATCCAGTGCACATATATTAAATATCCAGTGCACATATATTAAATATCCAGTGCACATATATTATATATCCAGTGCACATATATTAAATATCCAGTGCACATATATCATATTTCCAGTGCACATATATTAAATATCCAGTGCAGATATATTATATATCCAGTGCACATATATTGTATATATCCAGTGCACATATATTAAAAATCCAGTGCACATATATTAAAAATCCAGTGCACATATATTAAATATCCAGTGCACATATATTATATATATCCAGTGCACATATATTAAATATCCAGTGCACATATATTAAATATCCAGTGCACATATATTATATATCAAGTGCACACATATTATATATATCTAGTGCACATATAGTATATATATCCAGTGCACATATATTAAATATCCAGTGCACATATATTATATATATCCAGTGGACATATATTATATATATCTAGTGCACATATATTAAATATCCAGTGCACATATATTAAATATCCAGTGCACATATATTATATATATATCCAGTGTGCATATATTAAATATCCAGTGCACATATATCATATTTCCAGTGCACATATATTAAATATCCAGTGCAGATATATTATATATCCAGTGCACATATATTATATACATCCAGTGCACATATATTAAAAATCCAGTGCACATATATTAAATATCCAGTGCACATATATTAAATATCCAGTGCACATATATTATATATATCCAGTGCACATATATTATATATATCCAGTGCACATATATTATATATATCCAGTGCACATATATTAAATATCCAGTGCACATATATCATATTTCCAGTGCACATATATTAAATATCCAGTGCAGATATATTATATATCCAGTGCACATATATTATATATATCAAGTGCACATATATTATATATATCCAGTGCACATATATTATATATATCCAGTGCACATATATTAAATATCCAGTGCACATATATCATATTTCCAGTGCAGATATATTATATATCCAGTGCAGATATATTAAAAATCCAGTGCACATATATTAGATATATCTAGTGCACAAATATTATATATATCCAGTGCACATATATTATATATCCAGTGCACACATATTATATATATCCAGTGCACATATATTAAATATCCAGTGCACATATATTAAATATCCAGCGCACATATATTATATATATATCCAGTGCAAATATATTAAATATCCAGTGCACATATATTATATATATCCAGTGCACATATATTAAATATCCAGTGCACATATATTAAATATCCAGTGCAAATATATTATATATATCCAGTGCAGATATATTAAATATCCAGTGCACATATATTAAATATCCAGTGCACATATATTAAATATCCAGTGCACATATATCATATTTCCAGTGCACATATATTAATTATCCAGTGCACATATATTAAATATACAGTGCACATATATTAAATATCCAGTGCACATATATTATATATATCCAGTGCACATATATTATATATATACAGTGCACATATATTAAATATCCAGTGCACATATATTATATATATCCAGTGCACATATATTAAATATCCAGTGCACATATATTATATATATCCAGTGCACATATATTAAATATCCAGTGCACTTATATTAAATATCCAGTGCATCTACATTATATATATCCAGTGCACATATATTAAATATCCAGTCCACATATATTAAATATCCAGTGCACATATATTAAATATCCAGTGCACATATATTATATATATTCAGTGCACATATATTATATATATCCAGTGCACATATATTAAATATCCAGTGCACATATATTAAATATCCAGTGCACATATATTATATATCCAGTGCACACATATTATATATATCCAGTGCACATATAATATATATATCCAGTGCACATATATTAAATATCCAGTGCACATATATTATATATATCCAGTGCACATATATTATATATATCCAGTGCACATATATTATATATATCCAGTGCACATATATTAAATATCCAGAGCACATATATTAAATATCCAGTGCACATATATTAAATATCCAGTGCACATATATTACATATATTCAGTGCACATATATTAAATATCCAGAGCACATATATTATATTTCCAGTGCACATATATTAAATATCCAGTGCACATGTATTATATATCCAGTGCACATATATTATATATATCCAGTTCACATATATTAAATATCCAGGGCACATACATTAAATATCCAGTGCACATATATTAAATATCCAGTGCAAATATATTATATATATCCAGTGCACATATATTAAATATCCAGTGCACATATATTAAATATCCAGTGCACATATATTAAATATCCAGTGCACATATATTATATATATCCAGTGCACATATATTAAATATCCAGTGCACATATATTATATATATCCAGTGCACATATATTAAATATCCAGTGCAAATATATTATATTTCCAGTGCACATATATTAAATATCCAGTGCAGATATATTATATATCCAGTGCATATATATTAAATATCCAGTGCACATATATTATATATATCCAGTGCACTTATATTATATATATCCAGTGCACATATATTAAATATCCAGTGCACTTATATTAAATATCCAGTGCATCTACATTATATATATCCAGTGCACATATATTAAATATCCAGTCCACATATATTAAATATCCAGTGCACATATATTAAATATCCAGTGCACATATATTATATATATTCAGTGCACATATATTATATATATCCAGTGCACATATATTAAATATCCAGTGCACATATATTAAATATCCAGTGCACATATATTATATATCCAGTGCACACATATTATATATATCCAGTGCACATATAGTATATATATCCAGTGCACATATATTATATATATACAGTGCACATATATTAAATATCCAGTGCACATATATTATATATATCCAGTGCACATATATTATATATATACAGTGCACATATATTAAATATCCAGTGCACATATATTATATATATCCAGTGCACATATATTAAATATCCAGTGCACATATATTATATATATCCAGTGCACATATATTAAATATCCAGTGCACTTATATTAAATATCCAGTGCATCTACATTATATATATCCAGTGCACATATATTAAATATCCAGTCCACATATATTAAATATCCAGTGCACATATATTAAATATCCAGTGCACATATATTATATATATTCAGTGCACATATATTATATATATCCAGTGCACATATATTAAATATCCAGTGCACATATATTAAATATCCAGTGCACATATATTATATATCCAGTGCACACATATTATATATATCCAATGCACATATAGTATATATATCCAGTGCACATATATTATATATATACAGTGCACATATATTAAATATCCAGTGCACATATATTATATATATCCAGTGCACATATATTATATATATACAGTGCACATATATTAAATATCCAGTGCACATATATTATATATATCCATTGCACATATATTAAATATCCAGTGCACATATATTATATATATCCAGTGCACATATATTATATATATCCAGTGCACATATATTATATATCCAGTGCACACATATTATATATATCCAGTGCACATATATTAAATATCCAGTGCACATATATTATATATATCCAGTGCACATATATTAAATATCCAGTGCACATATATTATATATATCCAGTGCACATATATTAAATATCCAGTGCAAATATATTATATTTCCAGTGCACATATATTAAATATCCAGTGCAGATATATTATATATCCAGTGCATATATATTAAATATCCAGTGCATATATATTATATATATCCAGTGCACTTATATTATATATATCCAGTGCACATATATTAAATATTCAGTGCACTTATATTAAATATCCAGTGCATTTACATTATATATATCCATTGCACATATATTAAATATCCAGTGCACATATATTAAATATCCAGTGCACATATATTAAATATCCAGTGCACATATATTATATATCCAGTGCACATATATTAAATATCCAGTGCACATATATCATATTTCCAGTGCACATATATTAAATATCCAGTGCAGATATATTATATATCCAGTGCACATATATTGTATATATCCAGTGCACATATATTAAAAATCCAGTGCACATATATTAAATATCCAGTGCACATATATTATATATATCCAGTGCACATATATTAAATATCCAGTGCACATATATTAAATATCCAGTGCACATATATTATATATCAAGTGCACACATATTATATATATCTAGTGCACATATAGTATATATATCCAGTGCACATATATTAAATATCCAGTGCACATATATTATATATATCCAGTGGACATATATTATATATATCTAGTGCACATATATTAAATATCCAGTGCACATATATTAAATATCCAGTGCACATATATTATATATATATCCAGTGTGCATATATTAAATATCCAGTGCACATATATCATATTTCCAGTGCACATATATTAAATATCCAGTGCAGATATATTATATATCCAGTGCACATATATTATATACATCCAGTGCACATATATTAAAAATCCAGTGCACATATATTAAATATCCAGTGCACATATATTAAATATCCAGTGCACATATATTATATATATCCAGTGCACATATATTATATATATCCAGTGCACATATATTATATATATCCAGTGCACATATATTAAATATCCAGTGCACATATATCATATTTCCAGTGCACATATATTAAATATCCAGTGCAGATATATTATATATCCAGTGCACATATATTATATATATCAAGTGCACATATATTATATATATCCAGTGCACATATATTATATATATCCAGTGCACATATATTAAATATCCAGTGCACATATATCATATTTCCAGTGCAGATATATTATATATCCAGTGCAGATATATTAAAAATCCAGTGCACATATATTAGATATATCTAGTGCACAAATATTATATATATCCAGTGCACATATATTATATATCCAGTGCACACATATTATATATATCCAGTGCACATATATTAAATATCCAGTGCACATATATTATATATATCCAGTGCACATATATTAAATATCCAGTGCACATATATTAAATATCCAGTGCACATATATTATATATATCCAGTGCAGATATATTAAATATCCAGTGCACATATATTAAATATCCAGTGCACATATATTAAATATCCAGTGCACATATATTAAATATCCAGTGCACATATATTATATATCAAGTGCACACATATTATATATATCTAGTGCACATATATTAATTATCCAGTGCAGATATATTATATATCCAGTGCACATATATTATATATATCCAGTGCACATATATTAAAAATCCAGTGCACATATATTAGATATATCTAGTGCACAAATATTATATATATCCAGTGCACATATATTACATATCCAGTGCACACATATTATATATATCCAGTGCACATATATTAAATATCCAGTGCACATATATTATATATATCCAGTGCACATATATTAAAAATCCAGTGCACATATATTAGATATATCTAGTGCACAAATATTATATATATCCAGTGCACATATATTACATATCCAGTGCACACATATTATATATATCCAGTGCACATATATTAAATATCCAGTGCACATATATTAAATATCCAGTGCACATATATTATATATATCCAGTGCAAATATATTAAATATCCAGTGCACATATATTATATATATCCAGTGCACATATATTAAATATCCAGTGCACATATATTAAATATCCAGTGCACATATATTATATATATCCAGTGCACATATATTAAATATCCAGTGCACATATATTATATATATATCCAGTGCAGATATATTAAATATCCAGTGCACATATATTAAATATCCAGTGCACATATATTATATATATCCAGTGCAGATATATTAAATATCCAGTGCACATATATTATATATATCCAGTGCACATATATTAAATATCCAGTGCAGATATATTATATATCCAGTGCACAAATATTATATATATTCAGTGCACATATATAATAAATATCCAGTGCACATATATTACATATATCCTGTGCACATATATTAAATATCCAGTGCACATATAATAAATATCCAGTGCACATATATTATATATATCCAGTGCACATATATTAATTATCCAGTGCACACATAATAAATATCCAGTGCACATATATTATATATATCCAGTGCACATATATTAAATATCCAGTGCACATATATTATATTTCCAGTGCACATATATTAAATTTCCAGTGCAGATATATTATATATCCAGTGCACATATATTATATATATGTAGCGCACATATATTAAATATCCAGTGCAGATATATTATATATTCAGTGAATATATATATTAAATATCCAGTGCACATATATTATATATATCCAGTGCACTTATATTATATATATCCAGTGCACTTATATTAAATATCCAGTGCATTTACATTATATATATCCAGTGCACATATATTAAATATCCAGTGCACATATATTAAATATCCAGTGCACATATATTAAATATCCAGTGCACATATATTAAATATCCAGTGCACATATATTATATATCCAGTGCACACATATTATATATATCCAGTGCACATATAATATATATATCCAGTGCACATGTATTAAATATCCAGTGCACATATATTATATATATCCAGTGCACATATATTATATATATCCAGTGCACATATATTATATATATCCAGTGCACATATATTAAATATCCAGAGCACATATATTAAATATCCAGTGCACATATATTACATATATTCAGTGCACATATATTAAATATCCAGAGCACATATATTATATTTCCAGTGCACATATATTAAATATCCAGTGCACATGTATTATATATCCAGTGCACATATATTATATATATCCAGTTCACATATATTAAATATCCAGGGCACATACATTAAATATCCAGTGCACATATATTAAATATCCAGTGCAAATATATTATATATATCCAGTGCACATATATTAAATATCCAGTGCACATATATTAAATATCCAGTGCACATATATTAAATATCCAGTGCACATATATTATATATATCCAGTGCACATATATTAAATATCCAGTGCACATATATTATATATATCCAGTGCACATATATTAAATATCCAGTGCAAATATATTATATTTCCAGTGCACATATATTAAATATCCAGTGCAGATATATTATATATCCAGTGCATATATATTAAATATCCAGTGCACATATATTATATATATCCAGTGCACTTATATTATATATATCCAGTGCACATATATTAAATATCCAGTGCACTTATATTAAATATCCAGTGCATCTACATTATATATATCCAGTGCACATATATTAAATATCCAGTCCACATATATTAAATATCCAGTGCACATATATTAAATATCCAGTGCACATATATTATATATATTCAGTGCACATATATTATATATATCCAGTGCACATATATTAAATATCCAGTGCACATATATTAAATATCCAGTGCACATATATTATATATCCAGTGCACACATATTATATATATCCAGTGCACATATAGTATATATATCCAGTGCACATATATTAAATATCCAGTGCACATATATTATATATATCCAGTGCACATATATTATATATATACAGTGCACATATATTAAATATCCAGTGCACATATATTATATATATCCAGTGCACATATATTAAATATCCAGTGCACATATATTATATATATCCAGTGCACATATATTATATATATCCAGTGCACATATATTATATATCCAGTGCACACATATTATATATATCCAGTGCACATATATTAAATATCCAGTGCACATATATTATATATATCCAGTGCACATATATTAAATATCCAGTGCACATATATTATATATATCCAGTGCACATATATTAAATATCCAGTGCAAATATATTATATTTCCAGTGCACATATATTAAATATCCAGTGCAGATATATTATATATCCAGTGCATATATATTAAATATCCAGTGCACATATATTATATATATCCAGTGCACTTATATTATATATATCCAGTGCACATATATTAAATATTCAGTGCACTTATATTAAATATCCAGTGCATTTACATTATATATATCCAGTGCACATATATTAAATATCCAGTGCACATATATTAAATATCCAGTGCACATATATTAAATATCCAGTGCACATATATTATATATATCCAGTGCACATATATTAAATATCCAGTGCACATATATCATATTTCCAGTGCACATATATTAAATATCCAGTGCAGATATATTATATATCCAGTGCACATATATTGTATATATCCAGTGCACATATATTAAAAATCCAGTGCACATATATTAAATATCCAGTGCATATATATTAAATATCCAGTGCACATATATTATATATATCCAGTGCACATATATTAAATACCCAGTGCACATATATTAAATATCCAGTGCACATATATTATATATCCAGTGCACACATATTATATATATCCAGTGCACATATAGTATATATATCCAGTGCACATATATTAAATATCCAGTGCACATATATTATATATATCCAGTGGACATATATTATATATATCTAGTGCACATATATTAAATATCCAGTGCACATATATTAAATATCCAGTGCACATATATTATATATATATCCAGTGTGCATATATTAAATATCCAGTGCACATATATCATATTTCCAGTGCACATATATTAAATATCCAGTGCAGATATATTATATATCCAGTGCACATATATTATATACATCCAGTGCACATATATTAAAAATCCAGTGCACATATATTAAATATCCAGTGCACATATATTAAATATCCAGTGCACATATATTATATATATCCAGTGCACATATATTATATATATCCAGTGCACATATATTATATATATCCAGTGCACATATATTAAATATCCAGTGCACATATATCATATTTCCAGTGCACATATATTAAATATCCAGTGCAGATATATTATATATCCAGTGCACATATATTATATATATCCAGTGCACATATATTAAAAATCCAGTGCACATATATTAGATATATCTAGTGCACAAATATTATATATATCCAGTGCACATATATTATATATCCAGTGCACACATATTATATATATCCAGTGCACATATATTAAATATCCAGTGCACATATATTAAATATCCAGCGCACATATATTATATATATCCAGTGCAAATATATTAAATATCCAGTGCACATATATTATATATATCCAGTGCACATATATTAAATATCCAGTGCACATATATTAAATATCCAGTGCACATATATTATATATATCCAGTGCAGATATATTAAATATCCAGTGCACATATATTAAATATCCAGTGCACATATATTAAATATCCAGTGCACATATATTATATTTCCAGTGCACATATATTAATTATCCAGTGCAGATATATTATATATCCAGTGCAAATATATTATATATATCCAGTGCACATATATTAAAAATCCAGTGCACATATATTAGATATATCTAGTGCACAAATATTATATATATCCAGTGCACATATATTATATATCCAGTGCACACATATTATATATATCCAGTGCACATATATTAAATATCCAGTGCACATATATTAAATATCCAGTGCACATATATTATATATATCCAGTGCAAATATATTAAATATCCAGTGCACATATATTATATATATCCAGTGCACATATATTAAAAATCCAGTGCACATATATTAGATATATCTAGTGCACAAATATTATATATATCTAGTGCACATATATTATATATCCAGTGCACACATATTATATATATCCAGTGCACATATATTAAATATCCAGTGCACATATATTAAATATCCAGTGCACATATATTATATATATCCAGTGCAAATATATTAAATATCCAGTGCACATATATTATATATATCCAGTGCACATATATTAAATATCCAGTGCACATATATTAAATATCCAGTGCACATATATTATATATATCCAGTGCACATATATTAAATATCCAGTGCACATATATTATATATATATCCAGTGCAGATATATTAAATATCCAGTGCACATATATTAAATATCCAGTGCACATATATTATATATATCCAGTGCAGATATATTAAATATCCAGTGCACATATATTATATATATCCAGTGCACATATATTAAATATCCAGTGCAGATATATTATATATCCAGAGCACAAATATTATATATATCCAGTGCACATATATAATAAATATCCAGTGCACATATATTACATATATCCTGTGCACATATATTAAATATCCAGTGCACATATAATAAATATCCAGTGCACATATATCATATATATCCAGTGCACATATATTAATTATCCAGTGCACACATAATAAATATCCAGTGCACATATATTATATATATCTAGTGCACATATATTAAATATCCAGTGCACATATATTATATTTCCAGTGCACATATATTAAATTTCCAGTGCAGATATATTATATATCCAGTGCACATATATTATATATATGCAGCGCACATATATTAAATATCCAGTTCACATATATTATATATCCAGTGCACACATATTATATATATCCAAAGCACATATATTAAATATCCAGTGCACATATATTAAATATCCAGTGCACATATATTATATATCCAGTGCACACATATTATATATATCCAGTGCACATATATTAAATATCCAGTGCACATATATTATATATATCCAGTGCACATATATTAAATATCCAGTGCACATATATTATATATATCCAGTGCACATATATTATATATATCCAGTGCACATATATTAAATATCCAGTGCACATATATTATATATATCCAGTGCACATATATTAAATATCCAGTGCACATATATTATATATATCCAGTGCACATATATTATATGTATCCAGTGCACATATATTATATATATCCAGTGCACATATATTAAATATCCAGTGCACATATATTATATATATCCAGTGCACATATATTATATATATCCAGTGCACATATATTAAATATCCAGTGCACATATATTATATATATCCAGTGCACATATATTATATGTATCCAGTGCACATATATTAAATATCCAGTGCACATATATTAAATATCCAGTGCACATATATTATATTTCCAGTGCACATATATTATATATATCCAGTGCACATATATTAAATATCAGTGCAAATATATTATATTTCCAGTGCACATATATTAAATATCCAGTGCAGATATATTATATATCCAGTGCATATATATTAAATATCCAGTGCACATATATTATATATATCCAGTGCACTTATATTATATATATCCAGTGCACTTATATTAAATATCCAGTGCATTTACATTATATATATCCAGTGCACATATATTAAATATCCAGTGCACATATATTAAATATCCAGTGCACATATATTAAATATCCAGTGCACATATACTATATATATATCCAGTGCACATATATTATATAAATCCAGTGCACATATATTAAATATCCAGTGCACATATATTAAATATCCAGTGCACATATATTAAATATCCAGTGCACATATATTATATATATCCAGTGCACATATATTATATATATCCAGTGCACATATATTATATATATCCAGTGCACATATATTAAATATCCAGAGCACATATATTAAATATCCAGTGCACATATATTAAATATCCAGTGCACATATATTATATATATCCAGTGCACATATATTATATATATCCAGTGCACATATATTATATATATCCAGTGCACATATATTAAATATCCAGAGCACATATATTAAATATCCAGTGCACATATATTAAATATCCAGTGCACATATATTACATATATTCAGTGCACATATATTAAATATCCAGAGCACATATATTATATTTCCAGTGCACATATATTAAATATCCAGTGCACATGTATTATATATCCAGTGCACATATATTATATATATCCAGTTCACATATATTAAATATCCAGGGCACATACATTAAATATCCAGTGCACATATATTAAATATCCAGTGCAAATATATTATATATATCCAGTGCACATATATTAAATATCCAGTGCACATATATTAAATATCCAGTGCACATATATTATATATATCCAGTGCACATATATTAAATATCCAGTGCACATATATTATATATATCCAGTGCACATATATTAAATATCCAGTGCAAATATATTATATTTCCAGTGCACATATATTAAATATCCAGTGCAGATATATTATATATCCAGTGCATATATATTAAATATCCAGTGCACATATATTATATATATCCAGTGCACTTATATTATATATATCCAGTGCACATATATTAAATATCCAGTGCATCTACATTATATATATCCAGTGCACATATATTAAATATCCAGTCCACATATATTAAATATCCAGTGCACATATATTAAATATCCAGTGCACATATATTATATATATTCAGTGCACATATATTATATATATGCAGTGCACATATATTAAATATCCAGTGCACACATATTAAATATCCAGTGCACATATATTATATATCCAGTGCACACATATTATATATATCCAGTGCACATATAGTATATATATCCAGTGCACATATATTAAATATCCAGTGCACATATATTATATATATCCAGTGCACATATATTATATATATACAGTGCACATATATTAAATATCCAGTGCACATATATTATATATATCCAGTGCACATATATTAAATATCCAGTGCACATATATTATATATATCCAGTGCACATATATTATATATATCCAGTGCACATATATTATATATCCAGTGCACACATATTATATATATCCAGTGCACATATATTAAATATCCAGTGCACATATATTATATATATCCAGTGCACATATATTAAATATCCAGTGCACATATATTATATATATCCAGTGCACATATATTAAATATCCAGTGCAAATATATTATATTTCCAGTGCACTTATATTAAATATCCAGTGCAGATATATTATATATCCAGTGCATATATATTAAATATCCAGTGCACATATATTATATATATCCAGTGCACTTATATTATATATATCCAGTGCACATATATTAAATATTCAGTGCACTTATATTAAATATCCAGTGCATTTACATTATATATATCCAGTGCACATATATTAAATATCCAGTGCACATATATTAAATATCCAGTGCACATATATTATATATATCCAGTGCACATATATTAAATATCCAGTGCACATATATCATATTTCCAGTGCACATATATTAAATATCCAGTGCAGATATATTATATATCCAGTGCACATATATTGTATATATCCAGTGCACATATATTAAAAATCCAGTGCACATATATTAAATATCCAGTGCACATATATTAAATATCCAGTGCACATATATTAAATATCCAGTGCACATATATTATATATCCAGTGCACACATATTATATATATCCAGTGCACATATAGTATATATATCCAGTGCACATATATTAAATATCCAGTGCACATATATTATATATATCCAGTGGACATATATTATATATATCTAGTGCACATATATTAAATATCCAGTGCACATATATTAAATATCCAGTGCACATATATTATATATATATTCAGTGCACATATATTATATATATCCAGTGCACATATATTATATACATCCAGTGCACATATATTAAAAATCCAGTGCACATATATTAAATATCCAGTGCACATATATTAAATATCCAGTGCACATATATTATATATATCCAGTGCACATATATTAAATATCCAGTGCACATATATTATATATATCCAGTGCACATATATTATATATATACAGTGCACATATATTAAATATCCAGTGCACATATATTATATATATCCAGTGCACATATATTAAATATCCAGTGCACATATATTATATATATCCAGTGCACATATATTATATATATCCAGTGCACATATATTATATATCCAGTGCACACATATTATATATATCCAGTGCACATATATTAAATATCCAGTGCACATATATTATATATATCCAGTGCACATATATTAAATATCCAGTGCACATATATTATATATATCCAGTGCACATATATTAAATATCCAGTGCAAATATATTATATTTCCAGTGCACATATATTAAATATCCAGTGCAGATATATTATATATCCAGTGCATATATATTAAATATCCAGTGCACATATATTATATATATCCAGTGCATTTATATTATATATATCCAGTGCACATATATTAAATATTCAGTGCACTTATATTAAATATCCAGTGCATTTACATTATATATATCCAGTGCACATATATTAAATATCCAGTGCACATATATCATATTTCCAGTGCACATATATTAAATATCTAGTGCAGATATATTATATATCCAGTGCACATATATTGTATATATCCAGTGCACATATATTAAAAATCCAGTGCACATATATTAAATATCCAGTGCACATATATTAAATATCCAGTGCACATATATTATATATATCCAGTGCACATATATTAAATATCCAGTGCACATATATTAAATATCCAGTGCACACATATTATATATCCAGTGCACACATATTATATATATCCAGTGCACATATAGTATATATATCCAGTGCACATATATTAAATATCCAGTGCACATATATTATATATATCCAGTGGACATATATTATATATATCTAGTGCACATATATTAAATATCCAGTGCACATATATTAAATATCCAGTGCACATATATTATATATATATCCAGTGTGCATATATTAAATATCCAGTGCACATATTTCATATTTCCAGTGCACATATATTAAATATCCAGTGCAGATATATTATATATCCAGTGCACATTTATTATATACATCCAGTGCACATATATTAAAAATCCAGTGCACATATATTAAATATCCAGTGCACATATATTAAATATCCAGTGCACATATATTATATATATCCAGTGCACATATATTATATATATCCAGTGCACATATATTATATATATCCAGTGCACATATATTAAATATCCAGTGCACATATATCATATTTCCAGTGCAGATATATTATATATCCAGTGCAGATATATTATATATCCAGTGCACATATATTATATATATCCAGTGCACATATATTAAAAATCCAGTGCACATATATTAGATATATCTAGTGCACAAATATTATATATATCCAGTGCACATATATTATATATCCAGTGCACACATATTATATATATCCAGTGCACATATATTAAATATCCAGTGCACATATATTAAATATCCAGCGCACATATATTATATATATCCAGTGCAAATATATTAAATATCCAGTGCACATATATTATATATATCCAGTGCACATATATTAAATATCCAGTGCACATATATTAAATATCCAGTGCACATATATTATATATATCCAGTGCAGATATATTAAATATCCAGTGCACATATATTAAATAACCAGTGCACATATATTAAATATCCAGTGCACATATATCATATTTCCAGTGCACATATATTAATTATCCAGTGCAGATATATTATATATCCAGTGCACATATATTATATATATCCAGTGCACATATATTAAAAATCCAGTGCACATATATTAGATATATCTAGTGCACAAATATTATATATATCCAGTGCACATATATTATATATCCAGTGCACACATATTATATATATCCAGTGCACATATATTAAATATCCAGTGCACATATATTAAATATCCAGTGCACATATATTATATATATCCAGTGCAAATATATTAAATATCCAGTGCACATATATTATATATATCCAGTGCACATATATTAAATATCCAGTGCACATATATTAAATATCCAGTGCACATATATTATATATATCCAGTGCACATATATTAAATATCCAGTGCACATATATTATATATATATCCAGTGCAGATATATTAAATATCCAGTGCACATATATTAAATATCCAGTGCACATATATTATATATATCCAGTGCAGATATATTAAATATCCAGTGCACATATATTATATATATCCAGTGCACATATATTAAATATCCAGTGCAAATATATTATATATCCAGTGCACAAATATTATATATATCCAGTGCACATATATAATAAATATCCAGTGCACATATATTACATATATCCTGTGCACATATATTAAATATCCAGTGCACATATAATAAATATCCAGTGCACATATATTATATATATCCAGTGCACATATATTAATTATCCAGTGCACACATAATAAATATCCAGTGCACATATATTATATATATCCAGTGCACATATATTAAATATCCAGTGCACATATATTATATTTCCAGTGCACATATATTAAATTTCCAGTGCAGATATATTATATATCCAGTGCACATATATTATATATATGCAGCGCACATATATTAAATATCCAGTTCACATATATTATATATCCAGTGCACACATATTATATATATCCAAAGCACATATATTAAATATCCACTGCACATATATTAAATATCCAGTGCACATATATTATATATCCAGTGCACACATATTATATATATCCAGTGCACATATATTAAATATCCAGTGCAGATATATTATATATATCCAGTGCACATATATTAAATATCCAGTGCACATATATTATATATATCCAGTGCACATATATTATATATATCCAGTGCACATATATTAAATATCCAGTGCACATATATTATATATATCCAGTGCACATATATTAAATATCCAGTGCACATATATTATATATATCCAGTGCACATATATTATATGTATCCAGTGCACATATATTATATATATCCAGTGCACATATATTAAATATCCAGTGCACATATATTATATATATCCAGTGCACATATATTATATATATCCAGTGCACATATATTAAATATCCAGTGCACATATATTATATATATCCAGTGCACATATATTATATGTATCCAGTGCACATATATTAAATATCCAGTGCACGTATATTAAATATCCAGTGCACATATATTATATATATCCAGTGCACATATATTAAATATCCAGTGCACATATATTATATATATCCAGTTCACATATATTAAACATCCAGTGCAGATATATTATATATCCAGTGCACACATATTATATATATCCAGTGCACATATATAATAAATATCCAGTGCACATATATTATATATATCCAGTGCACATATATTAAATATCCAGTGCACATATATAATAAATATCCAGGGCACATATATTATATATATCCAGTGCACATATATTATATATCCAGTGCACATATATTGTATATATCCAGTGCACATATATTAGATATTCAGTGCACATATATTATATATCCAGTGCACATATATTATATATCCAGTGCACATATATTAAATATATCCAGTGCACATATATTAAATATATCCAGTGCACATATATTAAATTTATCCAGTGCACATATATTATATATATCCATTGCACATATATTATAGATCCAGTGCACATATATTATTTATATCCATTGCACATATATTTAATATCCAGTGCACATATATTATATATATTCAGTTCACATATAGTAAATAATCAGGGCACATACATTAATTATCCAGTGCACATATATTATATATATCCAGTGCACATATATTAAATATCCAGTGCATATATATCATATATCCAGTGCACACATATTATATATACCCAGTGCACATATATAATAAATGTCCAGTGCACATATATTATATATATCCAGTGCACATATATTAAATATCCAGTGCACATATATTAAATATCCAGTGCACATATATTAAATATCCAGTGCACATATATTATATATATCCAGTGCACATATATTATATTTCCAGTGCACATATATTAAATATCCAGTGCAGATATATTATATATCCAGTGCATATATATTAAATATCCAGTGCACATATATTATATATATCCAGTGCACTTATATTATATATATCCAGTGCACATATATTAAACATCCAGAGCACTTATATAAAATATCCAGTGCATTTACATTATATATATCCAGTGCACATATATTAAATATCCAGTGCACATATATTAAATATCCAGTGCACATATATTAAATATCCAGTGCACACATATTATATATATCCAGTGCACATATATTAAATATCCAGTGCACATATATTATATATATCCAGTGCACATATATTAAATATCCAGTGCACATATATTATATATATCCAGTGCACATATATTAAATATCCAGTGCACATATATTATATATATCCAGTGCACATATATTATATATATCCAGTGCACATATATTAAATATCCAGTGCACATATATTATATATATCCAGTGCACATATATTATATATATCAAGTGCACATATATTAAATATCCAGTGCACGTATATTAAATATCCAGGGCACATATATTATATATATCCAGTGCACATATATTATATATCCAGTGCACATATATTGTATATATCCAGTGCACATATATTAGATATTCAGTGCACATATATTATATATCCAGTGCACATATATTATATATCCAGTGCACATATATTAAATATATCCAGTGTACATATATTAAATATATCCAGTGCACATATATTAAATATATCCAGTGCACATATATTATATATATATCCATTGCACATATATTATAGATCCAGTGCACATATATTATATATATATCCATTGCACATATATTATAGATCCAGTGCACATATATTATTTATATCCATTGCACATATATTTAATATCCAGTGCACATATATTATATATATTCAGTTCACATATATTAAATATCCAGGGCACATACATTAAATATCCAGTGCACATATATTATATATATCCAGTGCACATATATTAAATATCCAGTGCATATATATCATATATCCAGTGCACACATATTATATATACCCAGTGCACATATATAATAAATGTCCAGTGCACATATATTATATATATCCAGTGCACATATATTAAATATCCAGTGCACATATATTAAATATCCAGTGCACATATATTATATATATCCAGTGCACATATATTAAATATCCAGTGCACATATATTATATATATCCAGTGCACATATATTAAATATCCAGTGCACATATATTATATTTCCAGTGCACATATATTATATATATCCAGTGCACATATATTAAATATCCAGTGCAAATATATTATATTGCCAGTGCACATATATTAAATATCCAGTGCAGATATATTATATATCCAGTGAATATATATATTAAATATCCAGTGCACATATATTATATATATCCAGTGCACTTATATATATCCAGTGCACTTATATTAAATATCCAGTGCATTTACATTATATATATCCAGTGCACATATATTAAATATCCAGTGCACATATATTAAATATCCAGTGCACATATATTAAATATCCAGTGCACATATATTAAATATCCAGTGCACATATATTATATATCCAGAGCACACATATTATATATATCCAGTGCACATATAATATATATATCCAGTGCACATATATTAAATATCCAGTGCACATATATTATATATATCCAGTGCACATATATTATATATATCCAGTGCACATATATTATATATATCCAGTGCACATATATTAAATATCCAGAGCACATATATTAAATATCCAGTGCACATATATTAAATATCCAGTGCACATATATTACATATATTCAGTGCACATATATTAAATATCCAGAGCACATATATTATATTTCCAGTGCACATATATTAAATATCCAGTGCACATGTATTATATATCCAGTGCACATATATTATATATATCCAGTTCACATATATTAAATATCCAGGGCACATACATTAAATATCCAGTGCACATATATTAAATATCCAGTGCAAATATATTATATATATCCAGTGCACATATATTAAATATCCAGTGCACATATATTAAATATCCAGTGCACATATATTAAATATCCAGTGCACATATATTATATATATCCAGTGCACATATATTAAATATCCAGTGCACATATATTATATATATCCAGTGCACATATATTAAATATCCAGTGCAAATATATTATATTTCCAGTGCACATATATTAAATATCCAGTGCAGATATATTATATATCCAGTGCATATATATTAAATATCCAGTGCACATATATTATATATATCCAGTGCACTTATATTATATATATCCAGTGCACATATATTAAATATCCAGTGCACTTATATTAAATATCCAGTGCATCTACATTATATATATCCAGTGCACATATATTAAATATCCAGTCCACATATATTAAATATCCAGTGCACATATATTAAATATCCAGTGCACATATATTATATATATTCAGTGCACATATATTATATATATCCAGTGCACATATATTAAATATCCAGTGCACATATATTAAATATCCAGTGCACATATATTATATATCCAGTGCACACATATTATATATATCCAGTGCACATATAGTATATATATCCAGTGCACATATATTATATATATACAGTGCACATATATTAAATATCCAGTGCACATATATTATATATATCCAGTGCACATATATTATATATATACAGTGCACATATATTAAATATCCAGTGCACATATATTATATATATCCAGTGCACATATATTAAATATCCAGTGCACATATATTATATATATCCAGTGCACATATATTAAATATCCAGTGCACTTATATTAAATATCCAGTGCATCTACATTATATATATCCAGTGCACATATATTAAATATCCAGTCCACATATATTAAATATCCAGTGCACATATATTAAATATCCAGTGCACATATATTATATATATTCAGTGCACATATATTATATATATCCAGTGCACATATATTAAATATCCAGTGCACATATATTAAATATCCAGTGCACATATATTATATATCCAGTGCACACATATTATATATATCCAGTGCACATATAATATATATATCCAGTGCACATATATTAAATATCCAGTGCACATATATTATATATATCCAGTGCACATATATTATATATATCCAGTGCACATATATTATATATATCCAGTGCACATATATTAAATATCCAGAGCACATATATTAAATATCCAGTGCACATATATTAAATATCCAGTGCACATATATTACATATATTCAGTGCACATATATTAAATATCCAGAGCACATATATTATATTTCCAGTGCACATATATTAAATATCCAGTGCACATGTATTATATATCCAGTGCACATATATTATATATATCCAGTTTACATATATTAAATATCCAGGGCACATACATTAAATATCCAGTGCACATATATTAAATATCCAGTGCAAATATATTATATATATCCAGTGCACATATATTAAATATCCAGTGCACATATATTAAATATCCAGTGCACATATATTAAATATCCAGTGCACATATATTATATATATCCAGTGCACATATATTAAATATCCAGTGCACATATATTATATATATCCAGTGCACATATATTAAATATCCAGTGCAAATATATTATATTTCCAGTGCACATATATTAAATATCCAGTGCAGATATATTATATATCCAGTGCATATATATTAAATATCCAGTGCACATATATTATATATATCCAGTGCACTTATATTATATATATCCAGTGCACATATATTAAATATCCAGTGCACTTATATTAAATATCCAGTGCATCTACATTATATATATCCAGTGCACATATATTAAATATCCAGTCCACATATATTAAATATCCAGTGCACATATATTAAATATCCAGTGCACATATATTATATATATTCAGTGCACATATATTATATATATCCAGTGCACATATATTAAATATCCAGTGCACATATATTAAATATCCAGTGCACATATATTATATATCCAGTGCACACATATTATATATATCCAGTGCACATATAGTATATATATCCAGTGCACATATATTATATATATACAGTGCACATATATTAAATATCCAGTGCACATATATTATATATATCCAGTGCACATATATTATATATATACAGTGCACATATATTAAATATCCAGTGCACATATATTATATATATCCAGTGCACATATATTAAATATCCAGTGCACATATATTATATATATCCAGTGCACATATATTAAATATCCAGTGCACTTATATTAAATATCCAGTGCATCTACATTATATATATCCAGTGCACATATATTAAATATCCAGTCCACATATATTAAATATCCAGTGCACATATATTAAATATCCAGTGCACATATATTATATATATTCAGTGCACATATATTATATATATCCAGTGCACATATATTAAATATCCAGTGCACATATATTAAATATCCAGTGCACATATATTATATATCCAGTGCACACATATTATATATATCCAATGCACATATAGTATATATATCCAGTGCACATATATTATATATATACAGTGCACATATATTAAATATCCAGTGCACATATATTATATATATCCAGTGCACATATATTATATATATACAGTGCACATATATTAAATATCCAGTGCACATATATTATATATATCCAGTGCACATATATTAAATATCCAGTGCACATATATTATATATATCCAGTGCACATATATTATATATATCCAGTGCACATATATTATATATCCAGTGCACACATATTATATATATCCAGTGCACATATATTAAATATCCAGTGCACATATATTATATATATCCAGTGCACATATATTAAATATCCAGTGCACATATATTATATATATCCAGTGCACATATATTAAATATCCAGTGCAAATATATTATATTTCCAGTGCACATATATTAAATATCCAGTGCAGATATATTATATATCCAGTGCATATATATTAAATATCCAGTGCATATATATTATATATATCCAGTGCACTTATATTATATATATCCAGTGCACATATATTAAATATTCAGTGCACTTATATTAAATATCCAGTGCATTTACATTATATATATCCAGTGCACATATATTAAATATCCAGTGCACATATATTAAATATCCAGTGCACATATATTAAATATCCAGTGCTCATATATTATATATATCCAGTGCACATATATTAAATATCCAGTGCACATATATCATATTTCCAGTGCACATATATTAAATATCCAGTGCAGATATATTATATATCCAGTGCACATATATTGTATATATCCAGTGCACATATATTAAAAATCCAGTGCACATATATTAAAAATCCAGTGCACATATATTAAATATCCAGTGCACATATATTATATATATCCAGTGCACATATATTAAATATCCAGTGCACATATATTAAATATCCAGTGCACATATATTATATATCCAGTGCACACATATTATATATATCTAGTGCACATATAGTATATATATCCAGTGCACATATATTAAATATCCAGTGCACATATATTATATATATCCAGTGAACATATATTATATATATCTAGTGCACATATATTAAATATCCAGTGCACATATATTAAATATCCAGTGCACATATATTATATATATATCCAGTGTGCATATATTAAATATCCAGTGCACATATATCATATTTCCAGTGCACATATATTAAATATCCAGTGCAGATATATTATATATCCAGTGCACATATATTATATACATCCAGTGCACATATATTAAAAATCCAGTGCACTTATATTAAATATCCAGTGCACATATATTAAATATCCAGTGCACATATATTATATATATCCAGTGCACATATATTATATATATCCAGTGCACATATATTATATATATCCAGTGCACATATATTAAATATCCAGTGCACATATATCATATTTCCAGTGCACATATATTAAATATCCAGTGCAGATATATTATATATCCAGTGCACATATATTATATATATCAAGTGCACATATATTATATATATCCAGTGCACATATATTATATATATCCAGTGCACATATATTAAATATCCAGTGCACATATATCATATTTCCAGTGCAGATATATTATATATCCAGTGCAGATATATTATATATCCAGTGCACATATATTATATATATCCAGTGCACATATATTAAAAATCCAGTGCACATATATTAGATATATCTAGTGCACAAATATTATATATATCCAGTGCACATATATTATATATCCAGTGCACACATATTATATATATCCAGTGCACATATATTAAATATCCAGTGCACATATATTAAATATCCAGCGCACATATATTATATATATCCAGTGCAAATATATTAAATATCCAGTGCACATATATTATATATATCCAGTGCACATATATTAAATATCCAGTGCACATATATTAAATATCCAGTGCACATATATTAAATATCCAGTGCACATATATTATATATATCCAGTGCAGATATATTAAATATCCAGTGCACATATATTAAATATCCAGTGCACATATATTAAATATCCAGTGCACATATATCATATTTCCAGTGCACATATATTAATTATCCAGTGCAGATATATTATATATCCAGTGCACATATATTATATATATCCAGTGCACATATATTAAAAATCCAGTGCACATATATTAGATATATCTAGTGCACAAATATTATATATATCCAGTGCACATATATTATATATCCAGTGCACACATATTATATATATCCAGTGCACATATATTAAATATCCAGTGCACATATATTAAATATCCAGTGCACATATATTATATATATCCAGTGCAAATATATTAAATATCCAGTGCACATATATTATATATATCCAGTGCACATATATTAAATATCCAGTGCACATATATTAAATATCCAGTGCACATATATTATATATATCCAGTGCACATATATTAAATATCCAGTGCACATATATTATATATATATCCAGTGCAGATATATTAAATATCCAGTGCACATATATTAAATATCCAGTGCACATATATTATATATATCCAGTGCAGATATATTAAATATCCAGTGCACATATATTATATATATCCAGTACACATATATTAAATATCCAGTGCAGATATATTATATATCCAGTGCACAAATATTATATATATCCAGTGCACATATATAATAAATATCCAGTGCACATATATTACATATATCCTGTGCACATATATTAAATATCCAGTGCACATATAATAAATATCCAGTGCACATATATTATATATATCCAGTGCACATATTTTAATTATCCAGTGCACACATAATAAATATCCAGTGCACATATATTATATATATCCAGTGCACATATATTAAATATCCAGTGCACATATATTATATTTCCAGTGCACATATATTAAATTTCCAGTGCAGATATATTATATATCCAGTGCACATATATTATATATATGCAGCGCACATATATTAAATATCCAGTTCACATATATTATATATCCAGTGCACACATATTATATATATCCAAAGCACATATATTAAATATCCAGTGCACATATATTAAATATCCAGTGCACATATATTATATATCCAGTGCACACATATTATATATATCCAGTGCACATATATTAAATATCCAGTGCACATATATTATATATATCCAGTGCACATATATTAAATATCCAGTGCACATATATTATATATATATCCAGTGCACATATATTATATATATCCAGTGCACATATATTAAATATCCAGTGCACATATATTATATATATCCAGTGCACATATATTAAATATCCAGTGCACATATATTATATATATCCAGTGCACATATATTATATGTATCCAGTGCACATATATTATATATATCCAGTGCACATATATTAAATATCCAGTGCACATATATTATATATATCCAGTGCACATATATTATATATATCCAGTGCACATATATTAAATATCCAGTGCACATATATTATATATATCCAGTGCACATATATTATATGTATCCAGTGCACATATATTAAATATCCAGTGCACGTATATTAAATATCCAGTGCACATATATTATATATATCCAGTGCACATATATTAAATATCCAGTGCACATATATTATATATATCCAGTGCACATATATTAAACATCCAGTGCAGATATATTATATATCCAGTGCACACATATTATATATATCCAGTGCACATATATAATAAATATCCAGTGCACATATATTATATATATCCAGTGCACATATATTAAATATCCAGTGCACATATATAATAAATATCCAGGGCACATATATTATATATATCCAGTGCACATATATTATATATCCAGTGCACATATATTGTATATATCCAGTGCACATATATTAGATATTCAGTGCACATATATTATATATCCAGTGCACATATATTATATATCCAGTGCACATATATTAAATATATCCAGTGCACATATATTAAATATATCCAGTGCACATATATTACATTTATCCAGTGCACATATATTATATATATCCATTGCACATATATTATAGATCCAGTGCACATATATTATTTATATCCATTGCACATATATTTAATATCCAGTGCACATATATTATATATATTCAGTTCACATATAGTAAATAATCAGGGCACATACATTAATTATCCAGTGCACATATATTATATATATCCAGTGCACATATATTAAATATCCAGTGCATATATATCATATATCCAGTGCAAACATATTATATATACCCAGTGCACATATATAATAAATGTCCAGTGCACATATATTATATATATCCAGTGCACATATATTAAATATCCAGTGCACATATATTAAATATCCAGTGCACATATATTAAATATCCAGTGCACATATATTATATATATCCAGTGCACATATATTATATTTCCAGTGCACATATATTAAATATCCAGTGCAGATATATTATATATCCAGTGCATATATATTAAATATCCAGTGCACATATATTATATATATCCAGTGCACTTATATTATATATATCCAGTGCACATATAATAAACATCCAGAGCACTTATATTAAATATCCAGTGCATTTACATTATATATATCCAGTGCACATATATTAAATATCCAGTGCACATATATTAAATATCCAGTGCACATATATTAAATATCCAGTGCACACATATTATATATATCCAGTGCACATATATTAAATATCCAGTGCACATATATTATATATATCCAGTGCACATATATTAAATATCCAGTGCACATATATTATATATATCCAGTGCACATATATTAAATATCCAGTGCACATATATTATATATATCCAGTGCACATATATTATATATATCCAGTGCACATATATTAAATATCCAGTGCACATATATTATATATATCCAGTGCACATATATTATATATATCAAGTGCACATATATTAAATATCCAGTGCACGTGTATTAAATATCCAGGGCACATATATTATATATATCCAGTGCACATATATTATATATCCAGTGCACATATATTGTATATATCCAGTGCACATATATTAGATATTCAGTGCACATATATTATATATCCAGTGCACATATATTATATATCCAGTGCACATATATTAAATATATCCAGTGTACATATATTAAATATATCCAGTGCACATATATTAAATATATCCAGTGCACATATATTATATATATATCCATTGCACATATATTATAGATCCAGTGCACATATATTATTTATATCCATTGCACATATATTTAATATCCAGTGCACATATATTATATATATTCAGTTCACATATATTAAATATCCAGGGCACATACATTAAATATCCAGTGCACATATATTATATATATCCAGTGCACATATATTAAATATCCAGTGCATATATATCATATATCCAGTGCACACATATTATATATACCCAGTGCACATATATAATAAATGTCCAGTGCACATATATTATATATATCCAGTGCACATATATTAAATATCCAGTGCACATATATTAAATATCCAGTGCACATATATTATATATATCCAGTGCACATATATTAAATATCCAGTGCACATATATTATATATATCCAGTGCACATATATTAAATATCCAGTGCACATATATTATATTTCCAGTGCACATATATTATATATATCCAGTGCACATATATTAAATATCCAGTGCAAATATATTATATTGCCAGTGCACATATATTAAATATCCAGTGCAGATATATTATATATCCAGTGAATATATATATTAAATATCCAGTGCACATATATTATATATATCCAGTGCACTTATATTATATATATCCAGTGCACTTATATTAAATATCCAGTGCATTTACATTATATATATCCAGTGCACATATATTAAATATCCAGTGCACATATATTAAATATCCAGTGCACATATATTAAATATCCAGTGCACATATATTATATATATATATCCAGTGCACATATATTATATAAATCCAGTGCACATATATTAAATATCCAGTGCACATATATTAAATATCCAGTGCACATATATTAAATATCCAGTGCACATATATTAAATATCCAGTGCACATATATTATATATATCCAGTGCACATATATTATATTTCCAGTGCACATATATTAAATATCCAGTGCAGATATATTATATATCCAGTGCATATATATTAAATATCCAGTGCACATATATTATATATATCCAGTGCACTTATATTATATATATCCAGTGCACATATATTAAACATCCAGAGCACTTATATTAAATATCCAGTGCATTTACATTATATATATCCAGTGCACATATATTAAATATCCAGTGCACATATATTAAATATCCAGTGCACATATATTAAATATCCAGTGCACACATATTATATATATCCAGTGCACATATATTAAATATCCAGTGCACATATATTAAATATCCAGTGCACATATATTATATATATATATCCAGTGCACATATATTATATAAATCCAGTGCACATATGTCACGGGATGGTTAGAGTCTATACTATAGGCAATGTGTAATATATATTTCATGTGGAATGTATTCTCTAACCTGTTATATACATCAATGTGTAGTTGGCTGATTAGGGTCTAGTGTGTTAGCACATTGTATGCAAATACCTCTAACTAGTGAGGACCAGTGAGGACAATGGGTGGAGATAATCTGATCAGTGTCTCCAAGAAGATGTTGGACGGTGCATTGTCCATAGTAGACAGGGAGTCTGCTCTCCTTGGTATAGGTGAGGGGGGAAGGATCTGTGACTCAGCCCTTCCCACCCACAGATAGAGGAAGTAACAGTTTAGTATATAGTTGTAGCTTGCAGTTAGTATGTGTTAGCCGGCCTGTGCACAGCTCTGCAGAGAGCCAGGACTTAGTTACAGGACCAAGGAACCAAAGTTATCATTGGATTGTGACTTCTGTGGACTTATTGTTATTACGGTTGATGTGACCGCCACCGGCTACTAACTTTGTGGATTACAATAAATTGCTGTTGTCTCCCGACCTCTTGCGTCCGTGTTGATTCAAAAGACCTTCCGGAGGAAGACGTATACCTTTGTTCCGTGACAACTGGTTGGCAGCGGTGGGATCAACAGCGGACAGCGAGATGGACTACAGCAGCTCAGCGATTAATGGAGCCACAACCTCAGAATACAGGAACTGGACTAGGGCAAGTCTACAAGTAAGGGCCCGGGAACTAAACCTGAGTTACCAGGGAAGAACGAAAGATCAACTGATCGAGGCACTGGAGGAGATGACCCTGCAAAGCGACCATGAGGAGGGCTGCCCCCAGGAGACTGGAGAGATACGGGAGTGGCAGGTACAGACCCAAAAGAGCAGATGGGTTGTTTTGTATGAGGAGGAGTTGGCAGTGCTGGGGCTAGGAGCAACTGCAGAGCAAAGGAGTAGAGCATTACAGAGGGCTCAGGAAACGGAGAAGGAGGAACAGAGAATGGCGCATGAAAAGGAAAGAATGGCGCATGAAATGCGAATGGCTGAGATAACTACGCGGAATTATAATCAAACGTCGGCCCCCAGCCCAACAGTGAGAGAACCACCATATGTCTCCCATAAACACTTCAAGACCTTTGATGAAGCGGCTGGGGATGTTGATGGATATTTTCAGGACTTCGAACACCAGTGCCACCTGATGGAAGTCCCAGAGAAGGATTGGGTCCGGTATCTGGTGGGGCACCTACGAGATGGGGCTGCGGAAGCTCTCAGAGCCATGGACCCTAGTGATCAGCGGGACTATGAGGCCATTAAAAGAGCGGTGCAGAAGTATTATGCCGTCACTCCAGAGACCTACCGAGTTCAATTCCGCTCTTTGTCTTACAATGGGGGAAGCTCCTTCCACATGTTCGCCCACAAGTTGAAGCAAGCATGCAAGCGCTGGCTAGAAGGAGAGGAGGCTGTCACAGTCGATAAGATCCTCCAAGTCATACTTAAGGAACAGTTCTTTTCCCAGTGCCCCGCTGAGATCCGTGAGTGGGTGCTGGAACGGAACCCAGCCACAGTGGAGCAAGCTGCTTCCCTTGCAGATGAGGGCCTGACCATCAAGCCGCAGTGGAAGAGGTTGTTTGCAGAGGAGCGGAAAACTACCACAGTCCGCCAGACACCCTTCATCCAGCCACCCACCTTTCGTGCCCGGCCTCAGGATTACAATTCCCCCTCTACCCCTGCCCCAGCCCATCGGCCTCCAGCTATGAACAACCCTGTCCCTAGACAACGACCTACTGGAAGAATGCTAGAGCGCAGATGTTTTGGGTGCGGGCGGCCTGGACATTTGCAAGCTAGTTGCCCTGTTAACATGGGGGCACGGGCCACCGTGGCATCCCGGCCTATTCACTACCTGGGAACCACCCCTAGGACTGAAAGTTTGGCCCCATTTCCAGATGACTCCATGAATGACCCATCTGTTCCACCTCCAGGGGTCTATGGGATTCAGCCTTCCGCCACACATCCCGCAAACCTTCAGCGGAAGCACTTGCAGGAGGTCCTACTGGATGGCCGAACAGTTGTTGGATTCCGGGACTCGGGAGCTTTCCTAACGGTAGCGGACCCCCGAGTGGTTCGACCCGAGGCCCTAGAGGAGGGCCCTGGCCTTTCTATCGAGTTGGCAGGAGGTACTCGGAGACGTATTCCTAAAGCTACCGTGGAACTTGACTATGGTTATGGACCAAAACGATGCACAATTGGTGTGATGAGCGGGCTGCCGGCCGATGTTCTGTTAGGCAACGATGTTGGAAATCTACAGTGCCATTTTGTGGGAGCAGTGACCCGAAGCCAAGCTCAGAGAGACGCCAACATGGATCGACCGGATTTTTTGCCAGATGCCAGCCCTTCAACTCTACAACTTTACCATTCAGTACCGCCGAGGGAACCAACACCAGAACGCAGATGGGTTATCCCGGCAGGAGGAAATATGAGCTATAGAGACTGATGTGCATTCCCCAATTTACCTGTGTAGGCCAATTGTGTCATGCACATGTTTTGAGAGGGGGAGGGGTTGTCACGGGATGGTTAGAGTCTATACTATAGGCAATGTGTAATATATATTTCATGTGGAATGTATTCTCTAACCTGTTATATACATCAATGTGTAGTTGGCTGATTAGGGTCTAGTGTGTTAGCACATTGTATGCAAATACCTCTAACTAGTGAGGACCAGTGAGGACAATGGGTGGAGATAATCTGATCAGTGTCTCCAAGAAGATGTTGGACGGTGCATTGTCCATAGTAGACAGGGAGTCTGCTCTCCTTGGTATAGGTGAGGGGGGAAGGATCTGTGACTCAGCCCTTCCCACCCACAGATAGAGGAAGTAACAGTTTAGTATATAGTTGTAGCTTGCAGTTAGTATGTGTTAGCCGGCCTGTGCACAGCTCTGCAGAGAGCCAGGACTTAGTTACAGGACCAAGGAACCAAAGTTATCATTGGATTGTGACTTCTGTGGACTTATTGTTATTACGGTTGATGTGACCGCCACCGGCTACTAACTTTGTGGATTACAATAAATTGCTGTTGTCTCCCGACCTCTTGCGTCCGTGTTGATTCAAAAGACCTTCCGGAGGAAGACGTATACCTTTGTTCCGTGACAACATATATTAAATATCCAGTGCACATATATTAAATATCCAGTGCACATATATTAAATATCCAGTGCACATATATTAAATATCCAGTGCACATATATTATATATATCCAGTGCACACATATTATATTTCCAGTGCACATATATTAAATATCCAGTGCAGATATATTATATATCCAGTGCATATATATTAAATATCCAGTGCACATATATTATATATATCCAGTGCACTTATATTATATATATCCAGTGCACATATATTAAACATCCAGAGCACTTATATTAAATATCCAGTGCATTTACATTATATATATCCAGTGCACATATATTAAATATCCAGTGCACATATATTAAATATCCAGTGCACATATATTAAATATCCAGTGCACACATATTATATATATCCAGTGCACATATATTAAATATCCAGTGCACATATATTATATATATCCAGTGCACATATATTAAATATCCAGTGCACATATATTATATATATCCAGTGCACATATATTAAATATCCAGTGCACATATATTATATATATCCAGTGCACATATATTATATATATCCAGTGCACATATATTAAATATCCAGTGCACATATATTATATATATCCAGTGCACATATATTATATATATCAAGTGCACATATATTAAATATCCAGTGCACGTATATTAAATATCCAGGGCACATATATTATATATATCCAGTGCACATATATTATATATCCAGTGCACATATATTGTATATATCCAGTGCACATATATTAGATATTCAGTGCACATATATTATATATCCAGTGCACATATATTATATATCCAGTGCACATATATTAAATATATCCAGTGTACATATATTAAATATATCCAGTGCACATATATTAAATATATCCAGTGCACATATATTATATATATCCATTGCACATATATTATAGATCCAGTGCACATATATTATTTATATCCATTGCACATATATTTAATATCCAGTGCACATATATTATATATATTCAGTTCACATATATTAAATATCCAGGGCACATACATTAAATATCCAGTGCACATATATTATATATATCCAGTGCACATATATTAAATATCCAGTGCATATATATCATATATCCAGTGCACACATATTATATATACCCAGTGCACATATATAATAACTGTCCAGTGCACATATATTATATATATCCAGTGCACATATATTAAATATCCAGTGCACATATATTAAATATCCAGTGCACATATATTATATATATCCAGTGCACATATATTAAATATCCAGTGCACATATATTATATATATCCAGTGCACATATATTAAATATCCAGTGCACATATATTATATTTCCAGTGCACATATATTATATATATCCAGTGCACATATATTAAATATCCAGTGCAAATATATTATATTGCCAGTGCACATATATTAAATATCCAGTGCAGATATATTATATATCCAGTGAATATATATATTAAATATCCAGTGCACATATATTATATATATCCAGTGCACTTATATTATATATATCCAGTGCACTTATATTAAATATCCAGTGCATTTACATTATATATATCCAGTGCACATATATTAAATATCCAGTGCACATATATTAAATATCCAGTGCACATATATTAAATATCCAGTGCACATATATTATATATATATATCCAGTGCACATATATTATATAAATCCAGTGCACATATATTAAATATCCAGTGCACATATATTAAATATCCAGTGCACATATATTATATATCCAGTGCACACATATTATATATATCCAGTGCACATATAATATATATATCCAGTGCACATATATTAAATATCCAGTGCACATATATTATATATATCCAGTGCACATATATTATATATATCCAGTGCACATATATTATATATATCCAGTGCACATATATTACATATCCAGAGCACATATATTAAATATCCAGTGCACATATATTAAATATCCAGTGCACATATATTACATATATTCAGTGCACATATATTAAATATCCAGAGCACATATATTATATTTCCAGTGCACATATATTAAATATCCAGTGCACATGTATTATATATCCAGTGCACATATATTATATATATCCAGTTCACATATATTAAATATCCAGGGCACATACATTAAATATCCAGTGCACATATATTAAATATCCAGTGCAAATATATTATATATATCCAGTGCACATATATTAAATATCCAGTGCACATATATTAAATATCCAGTGCACATATATTAAATATCCAGTGCACATATATTATATATATCCAGTGCACATATATTAAATATCCAGTGCACATATATTATATATATCCAGTGCACATATATTAAATATCCAGTGCAAATATATTATATTTCCAGTGCACATATATTAAATATCCAGTGCAGATATATTATATATCCAGTGCATATATATTAAATATCCAGTGCACATATATTATATATATCCAGTGCACTTATATTATATATATCCAGTGCACATATATTAAATATCCAGTGCACTTATATTAAATATCCAGTGCATCTAAATTATATATATCCAGTGCACATATATTAAATATCCAGTCCACATATATTAAATATCCAGTGCACATATATTAAATATCCAGTGCACATATATTATATATATTCAGTGCACATATATTATATATATCCAGTGCACATATATTAAATATCCAGTGCACATATATTAAATATCCAGTGCACATATATTATATATCCAGTGCACACATATTATATATATCCAGTGCACATATAGTATATATATCCAGTGCACATATATTATATATATACAGTGCACATATATTAAATATCCAGTGCACATATATTATATATATCAAGTGTACATATATTATATATATACAGTGCACATATATTAAATATCCAGTGCACATATATTATATATATCCAGTGCACATATATTAAATATCCAGTGCACATATATTATATATATCCAGTGCACATATATTAAATATCCAGTGCACTTATATTAAATATCCAGTGCATCTACATTATATATATCCAGTGCACATATATTAAATATCCAGTCCACATATATTAAATATCCAGTGCACATATATTAAATATCCAGTGCACATATATTATATATATTCAGTGCACATATATTATATATATCCAGTGCACATATATTAAATATCCAGTGCACATATATTAAATATCCAGTGCACATATATTATATATCCAGTGCACACATATTATATATATCCAGTGCACATATAGTATATATATCCAGTGCACATATATTATATATATACAGTGCACATATATTAAATATCCAGTGCACATATATTATATATATCCAGTGCACATATATTATATATATACAGTGCACATATATTAAATATCCAGTGCACATATATTATATATATCCAGTGCACATATATTAAATATCCAGTGCACATATATTATATATATCCAGTGCACATATATTATATATATCCAGTGCACATATATTATATATCCAGTGCACACATATTATATATATCCAGTGCACATATATTAAATATCCAGTGCACATATATTATATATATCCAGTGCACATATATTAAATATCCAGTGCAAATATATTATATTTCCAGTGCACATATATTAAATATCCAGTGCAGATATATTATATATCCAGTGCATATATATTAAATATCCAGTGCATATATATTATATATATCCAGTGCACTTATATTATATATATCCAGTGCACATATATTAAATATCCAGTGCACATATATTAAATATCCAGTGCACATATATTATATATATCCAGTGCACATATATTAAATATCCAGTGCACATATATCATATTTCCAGTGCACATATATTAAATATCCAGTGCAGATATATTATATATCCAGTGCACATATATTGTATATATCCAGTGCACATATATTAAAAATCCAGTGCACATATATTAAAAATCCAGTGCACATATATTAAATATCCAGTGCACATATATTATATATATCCAGTGCACATATATTAAATATCCAGTGCACATATATTAAATATCCAGTGCACATATATTATATATCCAGTGCACACATATTATATATATCTAGTGCACATATAGTATATATATCCAGTGCACATATATTAAATATCCAGTGCACATATATTATATATATCCAGTGGACATATATTATATATATCTAGTGCACATATATTAAATATCCAGTGCACATATATTAAATATCCAGTGCACATATATTATATATATATCCAGTGTGCATATATTAAATATCCAGTGCACATATATCATATTTCCAGTGCACATATATTAAATATCCAGTGCAGATATATTATATATCCAGTGCACATATATTATATACATCCAGTGCACATATATTAAAAATCCAGTGCACATATATTAAATATCCAGTGCACATATATTAAATATCCAGTGCACATATATTATATATATCCAGTGCACATATATTATATATATCCAGTGCACATATATTATATATATCCAGTGCACATATATTAAATATCCAGTGCACATATATCATATTTCCAGTGCACATATATTAAATATCCAGTGCAGATATATTATATATCCAGTGCACATATATTATATATATCCAGTGCACATATATTAAAAATCCAGTGCACATATATTAGATATATCTAGTGCACAAATATTATATATATCCAGTGCACATATATTATATATCCAGTGCACACATATTATATATATCCAGTGCACATATATTAAATATCCAGTGCACATATATTAAATATCCAGCACACATATATTATATATATCCAGTGCAAATATATTAAATATCCAGTGCACATATATTATATATATCCAGTGCACATATATTAAATATCCAGTGCACTTATATTAAATATCCAGTGCATCTACATTATATATATCCAGTGCACATATATTAAATATCCAGTCCACATATATTAAATATCCAGTGCACATATATTAAATATCCAGTGCACATATATTATATATATTCAGTGCACATATATTATATATATCCAGTGCACATATATTAAATATCCAGTGCACATATATTAAATATCCAGTGCACATATATTATATATCCAGTGCACACATATTATATATATCCAGTGCACATATAGTATATATATCCAGTGCACATATATTATATATATACAGTGCACATATATTAAATATCCAGTGCACATATATTATATATATACAGTGCACATATATTAAATATCCAGTGCACATATATTATATATATCCAGTGCACATATATTATATATATCCAGTGCACATATATTATATATCCAGTGCACACATATTATATATATCCAGTGCACATATATTAAATATCCAGTGCACATATATTATATATATCCAGTGCACATATATTAAATATCCAGTGCACATATATTATATATATCCAGTGCACATATATTAAATATCCAGTGCAAATATATTATATTTCCAGTGCACATATATTAAATATCCAGTGCAGATATATTATATATCCAATGCATATATATTAAATATCCAGTGCATATATATTATATATATCCAGTGCACTTATATTATATATATCCAGTGCACATATATTAAATATTCAGTGCACTTATATTAAATATCCAGTGCATTTACATTATATATATCCAGTGCACATATATTAAATATCCAGTGCACATATATTAAATATCCAGTGCACATATATTAAATATCCAGTGCACATATATTATATATATCCAGTGCACATATATTAAATATCCAGTGCACATATATCATATTTCCAGTGCACATATATTAAATATCCAGTGCAGATATATTATATATCCAGTGCACATATATTGTATATATCCAGTGCACATATATTAAAAATCCAGTGCACATATATTAAAAATCCAGTGCACATATATTAAATATCCAGTGCACATATATTATATATATCCAGTGCACATATATTAAATATCCAGTGCACATATATTAAATATCCAGTGCACATATATTATATATCCAGTGCACACATATTATATATATCTAGTGCACATATAGTATATATATCCAGTGCACATATATTAAATATCCAGTGCACATATATTATATATATCCAGTGGACATATATTATATATATCTAGTGCACATATATTAAATATCCAGTGCACATATATTAAATATCCAGTGCACATATATTATATATATATCCAGTGTGCATATATTAAATATCCAGTGCACATATATCATATTTCCAGTGCACATATATTAAATATCCAGTGCAGATATATTATATATCCAGTGCACATATATTATATACATCCAGTGCACATATATTAAAAAGCCAGTGCACATATATTAAATATCCAGTGCACATATATTAAATATCCAGTGCACATATATTATATATATCCAGTGCACATATATTATATATATCCAGTGCACATATATTATATATATCCAGTGCACATATATTAAATATCCAGTGCACATATATCATATTTCCAGTGCACATATATTAAATATCCAGTGCAGATATATTATATATCCAGTGCACATATATTATATATATCCAGTGCACATATATTAAAAATCCAGTGCACATATATTAGATATATCTAGTGCACAAATATTATATATATCCAGTGCACATATATTATATATCCAGTGCACACATATTATATATATCCAGTGCACATATATTAAATATCCAGTGCACATATATTAAATATCCAGCGCACATATATTATATATATCCAGTGCAAATATATTAAATATCCAGTGCACATATATTATATATATCCAGTGCACATATATTAAATATCCAGTGCACATATATTAAATATCCAGTGCACATATATTATATATATCCAGTGCACATATATTAAATATCCAGTGCACATATATTATATATATATCCAGTGCAGATATATTAAATATCCAGTGCACATATATTAAATATCCAGTGCACATATATTATATATATCCAGTGCAGATATATTAAATATCCAGTGCACATATATTATATATATCCAGTGCACATATATTAAATATCCAGTGCAGTTATATTATATATCCAGTGCACAAATATAATATATATCCAGTGCACATATATAATAAATATCCAGTGCACATATATTACATATATCCTGTGCACATATATTAAATATCCAGTGCACATATAATAAATATCCAGTGCACATATATTATATATATCCAGTGCACATATATTAATTATCCAGTGCACACATAATAAATATCCAGTGCACATATATTATATATATCTAGTGCACATATATTAAATATCCAGTGCACATATATTATATTTCCAGTGCACATATATTAAATTTCCAGTGCAGATATATTATATATCCAGTGCACATATATTATATATATTCAGCGCACATATATTAAATATCCAGTTCACATATATTATATATCCAGTGCACACATATTATATATATCCAAAGCACTTATATTAAATATCCAGTGCACATATATTAAATATCCAGTGCACATATATTATATATCCAGTGCACACATATTATATATATCCAGTGCACATATATTAAATATCCAGTGCACATATATTATATATATCCAGTGCACATATATTAAATATCTAGTGCACATATATTATATATATCCAGTGCACATATATTATATATATCCAGTGCACATATATTAAATATCCAGTGCACATATATTATATATATCCAGTGCACATATATTAAATATCCAGTGCACATATATTATATATATCCAGTGCACATATATTATATGTATCCAGTGCACATATATTATATATATCCAGTGCACATATATTAAATATCCAGTGCACATATATTATATATATCCAGTGCACATATATTATATATATCCAGTGCACATATATTAAATATCCAGTGCACATATATTATATATATCCAGTGCACATATATTATATGTATCCAGTGCACATATATTAAATATCCAGTGCACATATATTAAATATCCAGTGCACATATATTATATTTCCAGTGCACATATATTATATATATCCAGTGCACATATATTAAATATCCAGTGCAAATATATTATATTTCCAGTGCACATATATTAAATATCCAGTGCAGATATATTATATATCCAGTGCATATATATTAAATATCCAGTGCACATATATTATATATATCCAGTGCACTTATATTATATATATCCAGTGCACTTATATTAAATATCTAGTGCATTTACATTATATATATCCAGTGCACATATATTAAATATCCAGTGCACATATATTAAATATCCAGTGCACATATATTATATAAATCCAGTGCACATATATTAAATATCCAGTGCACATATATTAAATATCCAGTGCACATATATTAAATATCCAGTGCACATATATTATATAAATCCAGTGCACATATATTAAATATCCAGTGCACATATATTAAATATCCAGTGCACATATATTATATATCCAGTGCACACATATTATATATATCCAGTGCACATATAATATATATATCCAGTGCACATATATTAAATATCCAGTGCACATATATTATATATATCCAGTGCACATATATTATATATATCCAGTGCACATATATTATATATATCCAGTGCACATATATTAAATATCCAGAGCACATATATTAAATATCCAGTGCACATATATTAAATATCCAGTGCACATATATTACATATATTCAGTGCACATATATTAAATATCCAGAGCACATATATTATATTTCCAGTGCACATATATTAAATATCCAGTGCACATGTATTATATATCCAGTGCACATATATTATATATATCCAGTTCACATATATTAAATATCCAGGGCACATACATTAAATTTCCAGTGCACATATATTAAATATCCAGTGCAAATATATTATATATATCCAGTGCACATATATTAAATATCCAGTGCACATATATTAAATATCCAGTGCACATATATTAAATATCCAGTGCACATATATTATATATATCCAGTGCACATATATTAAATATCCAGTGCACATATATTATATATATCCAGTGCACCTATATTAAATATCCAGTGCAAATATATTATATTTCCAGTGCACATATATTAAATATCCAGTGCAGATATATTATATATCCAGTGCATATATATTAAATATCCAGTGCACATATATTATATATATCCAGTGCACTTATATTATATATATCCAGTGCACATATATTAAATATCCAGTGCACTTATATTAAATATCCAGTGCATCTACATTATATATATCCAGTGCACATATATTAAATATCCAGTCCACATATATTAAATATCCAGTGCACATATATTAAATATCCAGTGCACATATATTATATATATTCAGTGCACATATATTATATATATCCAGTGCACATATATTAAATATCCAGTGCACATATATTAAATATCCAGTGCACATATATTATATATCCAGTGCACACATATTATATATATCCAGTGCACATATAGTATATATATCCAGTGCACATATATTATATATATACAGTGCACATATATTAAATATCCAGTGCACATATATTATATATATCAAGTGCACATATATTATATATATACAGTGCACATATATTAAATATCCAGTGCACATATATTATATATATCCAGTGCACATATATTAAATATCCAGTGCACATATATTATATATATCCAGTGCACATATATTAAATATCCAGTGCACTTATATTAAATATCCAGTGCATCTACATTATATATATCCAGTGCACATATATTAAATATCCAGTCCACATATATTAAATATCCAGTGCACATATATTAAATATCCAGTGCACATATATTATATATATTCAGTGCACATATATTATATATATCCAGTGCACATATATTAAATATCCAGTGCACATATATTAAATATCCAGTGCACATATATTATATATCCAGTGCACACATATTATATATATCCAGTGCACATATAGTATATATATCCAGTGCACATATATTATATATATACAGTGCACATATATTAAATATCCAGTGCACATATATTATATATATCCAGTGCACATATATTATATATATACAGTGCACATATATTAAATATCCAGTGCACATATATTATATATATCCAGTGCACATATATTAAATATCCAGTGCACATATATTATATATATCCAGTGCACATATATTATATATATCCAGTGCACATATATTATATATCCAGTGCACACATATTATATATATCCAGTGCACATATATTAAATATCCAGTGCACATATATTATATATATCCAGTGCACATATATTAAATATCCAGTGCACATATATTATATATATCCAGTGCACATATATTAAATATCCAGTGCAAATATATTATTTTTCCAGTGCACATATATTAAATATCCAGTGCAGATATATTATATATCCAGTGCATATATATTAAATATCCAGTGCATATATATTATATATATCCAGTGCACTTATATTATATATATCCAGTGCACATATATTAAATATTCAGTGCACTTATATTAAATATCCAGTGCATTTACATTATATATATCCAGTGCACATATATTAAATATCCAGTGCACATATATTAAATATCCAGTGCACATATATTAAATATCCAGTGCACATATATTATATATATCCAGTGCACATATATTAAATATCCAGTGCACATATATCATATTTCCAGTGCACATATATTAAATATCCAGTGCAGATATATTATATATCCAGTGCACATATATTGTATATATCCAGTGCACATATATTAAAAATCCAGTGCACATATATTAAATATCCAGTGCACATATATTATATATATCCAGTGCACATATATTAAATATCCAGTGCACATATATTAAATATCCAGTGCACATATATTATATATCCAGTGCACACATATTATATATATCTAGTGCACATATAGTATATATATCCAGTGCACATATATTAAATATCCAGTGCACATATATTATATATATCCAGTGGACATATATTATATATATCTAGTGCACATATATTAAATATCCAGTGCACATATATTAAATATCCAGTGCACATATATTATATATATATCCAGTGTGCATATATTAAATATCCAGTGCACATATATCATATTTCCAGTGCACATATATTAAATATCCAGTGCAGATATATTATATATCCAGTGCACATATATTATATACATCCAGTGCACATATATTAAAAATCCAGTGCACATATATTAAATATCCAGTGCACATATATTAAATATCCAGTGCACATATATTATATATATCCAGTGCACATATATTATATATATCCAGTGCACATATATTATATATATCCAGTGCACATATATTAAATATCCAGTGCACATATATCATATTTCCAGTGCACATATATTAAATATCCAGTGCAGATATATTATATATCCAGTGCACATATATTATATATATCCAGTGCACATATATTAAAAATCCAGTGCACATATATTAGATATATCTAGTGCACAAATATTATATATATCCAGTGCACATATATTATATATCCAGTGCACACATATTATATATATCCAGTGCACATATATTAAATATCCAGTGCACATATATTAAATATCCAGCGCACATATATTATATATATCCAGTGCAAATATATTAAATATCCAGTGCACATATATTATATATATCCAGTGCACATATATTAAATATCCAGTGCACTTATATTAAATATCCAGTGCATCTACATTATATATATCCAGTGCACATATATTAAATATCCAGTCCACATATATTAAATATCCAGTGCACATATATTAAATATCCAGTGCACATATATTATATATATTCAGTGCACATATATTATATATATCCAGTGCACATATATTAAATATCCAGTGCACATATATTAAATATCCAGTGCACATATATTATATATCCAGTGCACACATATTATATATATCCAGTGCACATATAGTATATATATCCAGTGCACATATATTATATATATATACAGTGCACATATATTAAATATCCAGTGCACATATATTATATATATCCAGTGCACATATATTATATATATACAGTGCACATATATTAAATATCCAGTGCACATATATTATATATATCCAGTGCACATATATTAAATATCCAGTGCACATATATTATATATATCCAGTGCACATATATTATATATATCCAGTGCACATATATTATATATCCAGTGCACACATATTATATATATCCAGTGCACATATATTAAATATCCAGTGCACATATATTATATATATCCAGTGCACATATATTAAATATCCAGTGCACATATATTATATATATCCAGTGCACATATATTAAATATCCAGTGCAAATATATTATATTTCCAGTGCACATATATTAAATATCCAGTTCAGATATATTATATATCCAGTGCATATATATTAAATATCCAGTGCATATATATTATATATATCCAGTGCACTTATATTATATATATCCAGTGCACATATATTAAATATTCAGTGCACTTATATTAAATATCCAGTGCATTTACATTATATATATCCAGTGCACATATATTAAATATCCAGTGCACATATATTAAATATCCAGTGCACATATATTAAATATCCAGTGCACATATATTATATATATCCAGTGCACATATATTAAATATCCAGTGCACATATATCATATTTCCAGTGCACATATATTAAATATCCAGTGCAGATATATTATATATCCAGTGCACATATATTGTATATATCCAGTGCACATATATTAAAAATCCAGTGCACATGTATTAAAAATCCAGTGCACATATATTAAATATCCAGTGCACATATATTATATATATCCAGTGCACATATATTAAATATCCAGTGCACATATATTAAATATCCAGTGCACATATATTATATATCCAGTGCACACATATTATATATATCTAGTGCACATATAGTATATATATCCAGTGCACATATATTAAATATCCAGTGCACATATATTATATATATCCAGTGGACATATATTATATATATCTAGTTCACATATATTAAATATCCAGTGCACATATATTAAATATCCAGTGCACATATATTATATATATATCCAGTGTGCATATATTAAATATCCAGTGCACATATATCATATTTCCATTGCACATATATTAAATATCCAGTGCAGATATATTATATATCCAGTGCACATATATTATATACATCCAGTGCACATATATTAAAAATCCAGTGCACATATATTAAATATCCAGTGCACATATATTAAATATCCAGTGCACATATATTATATATATCAAGTGCACATATATTATATATATCCAGTGCACATATATTATATATATCCAGTGCACATATATTAAATATCCAGTGCACATATATCATATTTCCAGTGCAGATATATTATATATCCAGTGCAGATATATTATATATCCAGTGCACATATATTATATATATCCAGTGCACATATATTAAAAATCCAGTGCACATATATTAGATATATCTAGTGCACAAATATTATATATATCCAGTGCACATATATTATATATCCAGTGCACACATATTATATATATCCAGTGCACATATATTAAATATCCAGTGCACATATATTAAATATCCAGCGCACATATATTATATATATCCAGTGCAAATATATTAAATATCCAGTGCACATATATTATATATATCCAGTGCACATATATTAAATATCCAGTGCACATATATTAAATATCCAGTGCACATATATTATATATATCCAGTGCAGATATATTAAATATCCAGTGCACATATATTAAATATCCAGTGCACATATATTAAATATCCAGTGCACATATATCATATTTCCAGTGCACATATATTAATTATCCAGTGCAGATATATTATATATCCAGTGCACATATATTATATATATCCAGTGCACATATATTAAAAATCCAGTGCACATATATTAGATATATCTAGTGCACAAATATTATATATATCCAGTGCACATATATTACATATCCAGTGCACACATATTATATATATCCAGTGCACATATATTAAATATCCAGTGCACATATATTAAATATCCAGTGCACATATATTATATATATCCAGTGCAAATATATTAAATATCCAGTGCACATATATTATATATATCCAGTGCACATATATTAAATATCCAGTGCACATATATTAAATATCCAGTGCACATATATTATATATATCCAGTGCACATATATTAAATATCCAGTGCACATATATTATATATATATCCAGTGCAGATATATTAAATATCCAGTGCACATATATTAAATATCCAGTGCACATATATTATATATATCCAGTGCAGATATATTAAATATCCAGTGCACATATATTATATATATCCAGTGCACATATATTAAATATCCAGTGCAGATATATTATATATCCAGTGCACAAATATTATATATATCCAGTGCACATATATAATAAATATCCAGTGCACATATATTACATATATCCTGTGCACATATATTAAATATCCAGTGCACATATAATAAATATCCAGTGCACATATATTATATATATCCAGTGCACATATATTAATTATCCAGTGCACACATAATAAATATCCAGTGCACATATATTATATATATCCAGTGCACATATATTAAATATCCAGTGCACATATATTATATTTCCAGTGCACATATATTAAATTTCCAGTGCAGATATATTATATATCCAGTGCACATATATTATATATATGTAGCGCACATATATTAAATATCCAGTGCAGATATATTATATATCCAGTGAATATATATATTAAATATCCAGTGCACATATATTATATATATCCAGTGCACTTATATTATATATATCCAGTGCACTTATATTAAATATCCAGTGCATTTACATTATATATATCCAGTGCACATATATTAAATATCCAGTGCACATATATTAAATATCCAGTGCACATATATTAAATATCCAGTGCACATATATTATATATATATATCCAGTGCACATATATTATATAAATCCAGTGCACATATATTAAATATCCAGTGCACATATATTAAATATCCAGTGCACATATATTATATATCCAGTGCACACATATTATATATATCCAGTGCACATATAATATATATATCCAGTGCACATGTATTAAATATCCAGTGCACATATATTATATATATCCAGTGCACATATATTATATATATCCAGTGCACATATATTATATATATCCAGTGCACATATATTAAATATCCAGAGCACATATATTAAATATCCAGTGCACATATATTACATATATTCAGTGCACATATATTAAATATCCAGAGCACATATATTATATTTCCAGTGCACATATATTAAATATCCAGTGCACATGTATTATATATCCAGTGCACATATATTATATATATCCAGTTCACATATATTAAATATCCAGGGCACATACATTAAATATCCAGTGCACATATATTAAATATCCAGTGCAAATATATTATATATATCCAGTGCACATATATTAAATATCCAGTGCACATATATTAAATATCCAGTGCACATATATTAAATATCCAGTGCACATATATTATATATATCCAGTGCACATATATTAAATATCCAGTGCAAATATATTATATTTCCAGTGCACATATATTAAATATCCAGTGCAGATATATTATATATCCAGTGCATATATATTAAATATCCAGTGCACATATATTATATATATCCAGTGCACTTATATTATATATATCCAGTGCACATATATTAAATATCCAGTGCACTTATATTAAATATCCAGTGCATCTACATTATATATATCCAGTGCACATATATTAAATATCCAGTCCACATATATTAAATATCCAGTGCACATATATTAAATATCCAGTGCACATATATTATATATATTCAGTGCACATATATTATATATATCCAGTGCACATATATTAAATATCCAGTGCACATATATTAAATATCCAGTGCACATATATTATATATCCAGTGCACACATATTATATATATCCAGTGCACATATAGTATATATATCCAGTGCACATATATTAAATATCCAGTGCACATATATTATATATATCCAGTGCACATATATTATATATATACAGTGCACATATATTAAATATCCAGTGCACATATATTATATATATCCAGTGCACATATATTAAATATCCAGTGCACATATATTATATATATCCAGTGCACATATATTATATATATCCAGTGCACATATATTATATATCCAGTGCACACATATTATATATATCCAGTGCACATATATTAAATATCCAGTGCACATATATTATATATATCCAGTGCACATATATTAAATATCCAGTGCACATATATTATATATATCCAGTGCACATATATTAAATATCCAGTGCAAATATATTATATTTCCAGTGCACATATATTAAATATCCAGTGCAGATATATTATATATCCAGTGCATATATATTAAATATCCAGTGCACATATATTATATATATCCAGTGCACTTATATTATATATATCCAGTGCACATATATTAAATATTCAGTGCACTTATATTAAATATCCAGTGCATTTACATTATATATATCCAGTGCACATATATTAAATATCCAGTGCACATATATTAAATATCCAGTGCACATATATTAAATATCCAGTGCACATATATTATATATATCCAGTGCACATATATTAAATATCCAGTGCACATATATCATATTTCCAGTGCACATATATTAAATATCCAGTGCAGATATATTATATATCCAGTGCACATATATTGTATATATCCAGTGCACATATATTAAAAATCCAGTGCACATATATTAAATATCCAGTGCATATATATTAAATATCCAGTGCACATATATTATATATATCCAGTGCACATATATTAAATACCCAGTGCACATATATTAAATATCCAGTGCACATATATTATATATCCAGTGCACACATATTATATATATCCAGTGCACATATAGTATATATATCCAGTGCACATATATTAAATATCCAGTGCACATATATTATATATATCCAGTGGACATATATTATATATATCTAGTGCACATATATTAAATATCCAGTGCACATATATTAAATATCCAGTGCACATATATTATATATATCCAGTGTGCATATATTAAATATCCAGTGCACATATATCATATTTCCAGTGCACATATATTAAATATCCAGTGCAGATATATTATATATCCAGTGCACATATATTATATACATCCAGTGCACATATATTAAAAATCCAGTGCACATATATTAAATATCCAGTGCACATATATTAAATATCCAGTGCACATATATTATATATATCCAGTGCACATATATTATATATATCCAGTGCACATATATTATATATATCCAGTGCACATATATTAAATATCCAGTGCACATATATCATATTTCCAGTGCACATATATTAAATATCCAGTGCAGATATATTATATATCCAGTGCACATATATTATATATATCCAGTGCACATATATTAAAAATCCAGTGCACATATATTAGATATATCTAGTGCACAAATATTATATATATCCAGTGCACATATATTATATATCCAGTGCACACATATTATATATATCCAGTGCACATATATTAAATATCCAGTGCACATATATTAAATATCCAGCGCACATATATTATATATATCCAGTGCAAATATATTAAATATCCAGTGCACATATATTATATATATCCAGTGCACATATATTAAATATCCAGTGCACATATATTAAATATCCAGTGCACATATATTATATATATCCAGTGCAGATATATTAAATATCCAGTGCACATATATTAAATATCCAGTGCACATATATTAAATATCCAGTGCACATATATTATATTTCCAGTGCACATATATTAATTATCCAGTGCAGATATATTATATATCCAGTGCAAATATATTATATATATCCAGTGCACATATATTAAAAATCCAGTGCACATATATTAGATATATCTAGTGCACAAATATTATATATATCCAGTGCACATATATTATATATCCAGTGCACACATATTATATATATCCAGTGCACATATATTAAATATCCAGTGCACATATATTAAATATCCAGTGCACATATATTATATATATCCAGTGCAAATATATTAAATATCCAGTGCACATATATTATATATATCCAGTGCACATATATTAAAAATCCAGTGCACATATATTAGATATATCTAGTGCACAAATATTATATATATCCAGTGCACATATATTATATATCCAGTGCACACATATTATATATATCCAGTGCACATATATTAAATATCCAGTGCACATATATTAAATATCCAGTGCACATATATTATATATATCCAGTGCAAATATATTAAATATCCAGTGCACATATATTATATATATCCAGTGCACATATATTAAATATCCAGTGCACATATATTAAATATCCAGTGCACATATATTATATATATCCAGTGCACATATATTAAATATCCAGTGCACATATATTATATATATATCCAGTGCAGATATATTAAATATCCAGTGCACATATATTAAATATCCAGTGCACATATATTATATATATCCAGTGCAGATATATTAAATATCCAGTGCACATATATTATATATATCCAGTGCACATATATTAAATATCCAGTGCAGATATATTATATATCCAGAGCACAAATATTATATATATCCAGTGCACATATATAATAAATATCCAGTGCACATATATTACATATATCCTGTGCACATATATTAAATATCCAGTGCACATATAATAAATATCCAGTGCACATATATCATATATATCCAGTGCACATATATTAATTATCCAGTGCACACATAATAAATATCCAGTGCACATATATTATATATATCTAGTGCACATATATTAAATATCCAGTGCACATATATTATATTTCCAGTGCACATATATTAAATTTCCAGTGCAGATATATTATATATCCAGTGCACATATATTATATATATGCAGCGCACATATATTAAATATCCAGTTCACATATATTATATATCCAGTGCACACATATTATATATATCCAAAGCACATATATTAAATATCCAGTGCACATATATTAAATATCCAGTGCACATATATTATATATCCAGTGCACACATATTATATATATCCAGTGCACATATATTAAATATCCAGTGCACATATATTATATATATCCAGTGCACATATATTAAATATCCAGTGCACATATATTATATATATCCAGTGCACATATATTATATATATCCAGTGCACATATATTAAATATCCAGTGCACATATATTATATATATCCAGTGCACATATATTAAATATCCAGTGCACATATATTATATATATCCAGTGCACATATATTATATGTATCCAGTGCACATATATTATATATATCCAGTGCACATATATTAAATATCCAGTGCACATATATTATATATATCCAGTGCACATATATTATATATATCCAGTGCACATATATTAAATATCCAGTGCACATATATTATATATATCCAGTGCACATATATTATATGTATCCAGTGCACATATATTAAATATCCAGTGCACATATATTATATATATCCAGTGCACTTATATTATATATATCCAGTGCACTTATATTAAATATCCAGTGCATTTACATTATATATATCCAGTGCACATATATTAAATATCCAGTGCACATATATTAAATATCCAGTGCACATATATTAAATATCCAGTGCACATATACTATATATATATATATCCAGTGCACATATATTATATATATCCAGTGCACATATATTATATATATCCAGTGCACATATATTAAATATCCAGTGCACATATATTATATATATCCAGTGCACATATATTATATGTATCCAGTGCACATATATTAAATATCCAGTGCACATATATTAAATATCCAGTGCACATATATTATATTTCCAGTGCACATATATTATATATATCCAGTGCACATATATTAAATATCCAGTGCACATATATTATATATATCCAGTGCACTTATATTATATATATCCAGTGCACTTATATTAAATATCCAGTGCATTTACATTATATATATCCAGTGCACATATATTAAATATCCAGTGCACATATATTAAATATCCAGTGCACATATATTAAATATCCAGTGCACATATACTATATATATATATCCAGTGCACATATATTATATAAATCCAGTGCACATATATTAAATATCCAGTGCACATATATTAAATATCCAGTGAACTTATATTAAATATCCAGTGCACATATATTATATATATCCAGTGCACATATATTATATATATCCAGTGCACATATATTATATATATCCAGTGCACATATATTAAATATCCAGAGCACATATATTAAATATCCAGTGCACATATATTAAATATCCAGTGCACATATATTATATATATCCAGTGCACATATATTATATATATCCAGTGCACATATATTATATATATCCAGTGCACATATATTAAATATCCAGAGCACATATATTAAATATCCAGTGCACATATATTAAATATCCAGTGCACATATATTACATATATTCAGTGCACATATATTAAATATCCAGAGCACATATATTATATTTCCAGTGCACATATATTAAATATCCAGTGCACATGTATTATATATCCAGTGCACATATATTATATATATCCAGTTCACATATATTAAATATCCAGGGCACATACATTAAATATCCAGTGCACATATATTAAATATCCAGTGCAAATATATTATATATATCCAGTGCACATATATTAAATATCCAGTGCACATATATTAAATATCCAGTGCACATATATTATATATATCCAGTGCACATATATTAAATATCCAGTGCACATATATTATATATATCCAGTGCACATATATTAAATATCCAGTGCAAATATATTATATTTCCAGTGCACATATATTAAATATCCAGTGCAGATATATTATATATCCAGTGCATATATATTAAATATCCAGTGCACATATATTATATATATCCAGTGCACTTATATTATATATATCCAGTGCACATATATTAAATATCCAGTGCACTTATATGAAATATCCAGTGCATCTACATTATATATATCCAGTGCACATATATTAAATATCCAGTCCACATATATTAAATATCCAGTGCACATATATTAAATATCCAGTGCACATATATTATATATATTCAGTGCACATATATTATATATATGCAGTGCACATATATTAAATATCCAGTGCACACATATTAAATATCCAGTGCACATATATTATATATCCAGTGCACACATATTATATATATCCAGTGCACATATAGTATATATATCCAGTGCACATATATTAAATATCCAGTGCACATATATTATATATATCCAGTGCACATATATTATATATATACAGTGCACATATATTAAATATCCAGTGCACATATATTATATATATCCAGTGCACATATATTAAATATCCAGTGCACATATATTATATATATCCAGTGCACATATATTATATATATCCAGTGCACATATATTATATATCCAGTGCACACATATTATATATATCCAGTGCACATATATTAAATATCCAGTGCACATATATTATATATATCCAGTGCACATATATTAAATATCCAGTGCACATATATTATATATATCCAGTGCACATATATTAAATATCCAGTGCAAATATATTATATTTCCAGTGCACTTATATTAAATATCCAGTGCAGATATATTATATATCCAGTGCATATATATTAAATATCCAGTGCACATATATTATATATATCCAGTGCACTTATATTATATATATCCAGTGCACATATATTAAATATTCAGTGCACTTATATTAAATATCCAGTGCATTTACATTATATATATCCAGTGCACATATATTAAATATCCAGTGCACATATATTAAATATCCAGTGCACATATATTATATATATCCAGTGCACATATATTAAATATCCAGTGCACATATATCATATTTCCAGTGCACATATATTAAATATCCAGTGCAGATATATTATATATCCAGTGCACATATATTGTATATATCCAGTGCACATATATTAAAAATCCAGTGCACATATATTAAATATCCAGTGCACATATATTAAATATCCAGTGCACATATATTAAATATCCAGTGCACATATATTATATATCCAGTGCACACATATTATATATATCCAGTGCACATATAGTATATATATCCAGTGCACATATATTAAATATCCAGTGCACATATATTATATATATCCAGTGGACATATATTATATATATCTAGTGCACATATATTAAATATCCAGTGCACATATATTAAATATCCAGTGCACATATATTATATATATATTCAGTGCACATATATTATATATATCCAGTGCACATATATTATATACATCCAGTGCACATATATTAAAAATCCAGTGCACATATATTAAATATCCAGTGCACATATATTAAATATCCAGTGCACATATATTATATATATCCAGTGCACATATATTAAATATCCAGTGCACATATATTATATATATCCAGTGCACATATATTATATATATACAGTGCACATATATTAAATATCCAGTGCACATATATTATATATATCCAGTGCACATATATTAAATATCCAGTGCACATATATTATATATATCCAGTGCACATATATTATATATATCCAGTGCACATATATTATATATCCAGTGCACACATATTATATATATCCAGTGCACATATATTAAATATCCAGTGCACATATATTATATATATCCAGTGCACATATATTAAATATCCAGTGCACATATATTATATATATCCAGTGCACATATATTAAATATCCAGTGCAAATATATTATATTTCCAGTGCACATATATTAAATATCCAGTGCAGATATATTATATATCCAGTGCATATATATTAAATATCCAGTGCACATATATTATATATATCCAGTGCACTTATATTATATATATCCAGTGCACATATATTAAATATTCAGTGCACTTATATTAAATATCCAGTGCATTTACATTATATATATCCAGTGCACATATATTAAATATCCAGTGCACATATATCATATTTCCAGTGCACATATATTAAATATCTAGTGCAGATATATTATATATCCAGTGCACATATATTGTATATATCCAGTGCACATATATTAAAAATCCAGTGCACATATATTAAATATCCAGTGCACATATATTAAATATCCAGTGCACATATATTATATATATCCAGTGCACATATATTAAATATCCAGTGCACATATATTAAATATCCAGTGCACATATATTATATATCCAGTGCACACATATTATATATATCCAGTGCACATATAGTATATATATCCAGTGCACATATATTAAATATCCAGTGCACATATATTATATATATCCAGTGGACATATATTATATATATCTAGTGCACATATATTAAATATCCAGTGCACATATATTAAATATCCAGTGCACATATATTATATATATATCCAGTGTGCATATATTAAATATCCAGTGCACATATTTCATATTTCCAGTGCACATATATTAAATATCCAGTGCAGATATATTATATATCCAGTGCACATATATTATATACATCCAGTGCACATATATTAAAAATCCAGTGCACATATATTAAATATCCAGTGCACATATATTAAATATCCAGTGCACATATATTATATATATCCAGTGCACATATATTATATATATCCAGTGCACATATATTATATATATCCAGTGCACATATATTAAATATCCAGTGCACATATATCATATTTCCAGTGCAGATATATTATATATCCAGTGCAGATATATTATATATCCAGTGCACATATATTATATATATCCAGTGCACATATATTAAAAATCCAGTGCACATATATTAGATATATCTAGTGCACAAATATTATATATATCCAGTGCACATATATTATATATCCAGTGCACACATATTATATATATCCAGTGCACATATATTAAATATCCAGTGCACATATATTAAATATCCAGCGCACATATATTATATATATCCAGTGCAAATATATTAAATATCCAGTGCACATATATTATATATATCCAGTGCACATATATTAAATATCCAGTGCACATATATTAAATATCCAGTGCACATATATTATATATATCCAGTGCAGATATATTAAATATCCAGTGCACATATATTAAATATCCAGTGCACATATATTAAATATCCAGTGCACATATATCATATTTCCAGTGCACATATATTAATTATCCAGTGCAGATATATTATATATCCAGTGCACATATATTATATATATCCAGTGCACATATATTAAAAATTCAGTGCACATATATTAGATATATCTAGTGCACAAATATTATATATATCCAGTGCACATATATTATATATCCAGTGCACACATATTATATATATCCAGTGCACATATATTAAATATCCAGTGCACATATATTAAATATCCAGTGCACATATATTATATATATCCAGTGCAAATATATTAAATATCCAGTGCACATATATTATATATATCCAGTGCACATATATTAAATATCCAGTGCACATATATTAAATATCCAGTGCACATATATTATATATATCCAGTGCACATATATTAAATATCCAGTGCACATATATTATATATATATATCCAGTGCAGATATATTAAATATCCAGTGCACATATATTAAATATCCAGTGCACATATATTATATATATCCAGTGCAGATATATTAAATATCCAGTGCACATATATTATATATATCCAGTGCACATATATTAAATATCCAGTGCAAATATATTATATATCCAGTGCACAAATATTATATATATCCAGTGCACATATATAATAAATATCCAGTGCACATATATTACATATATCCTGTGCACATATATTAAATATCCAGTGCACATATAATAAATATCCAGTGCACATATATTATATATATCCAGTGCACATATATTAATTATCCAGTGCACACATAATAAATATCCAGTGCACATATATTATATATATCCAGTGCACATATATTAAATATATCCAGTGCACATATATTAAATATCCAGTGCAAATATATTATATATCCAGTGCACAAATATTATATATATCCAGTGCACATATATAATAAATATCCAGTGCACATATATTACATATATCCTGTGCACATATATTAAATATCCAGTGCACATATAATAAATATCCAGTGCACATATATTATATATATCCAGTGCACATATATTAATTATCCAGTGCACACATAATAAATATCCAGTGCACATATATTATATATATCCAGTGCACATATATTAAATATCCAGTGCACATATATTATATTTCCAGTGCACATATATTAAATTTCCAGTGCAGATATATTATATATCCAGTGCACATATATTATATATATGCAGCGCATATATATTAAATATCCAGTTCACATATATTATATATCCAGTGCACACATATTATATATATCCAAAGCACATATATTAAATATCCAGTGCACATATATTAAATATCCAGTGCACATATATTATATATCCAGTGCACACATATTATATATATCCAGTGCACATATATTAAATATCCAGTGCACATATATTATATATATCCAGTGCACATATATTAAATATCCAGTGCACATATATTATATATATCCAGTGCACATATATTATATATATCCAGTGCACATATATTAAATATCCAGTGCACATATATTATATATATCCAGTGCACATATATTAAATATCCAGTGCACATATATTATATATATCCAGTGCACATATATTATATGTATCCAGTGCACATATATTATATATATCCAGTGCACATATATTAAATATCCAGTGCACATATATTATATATATCCAGTGCACATATATTATATATATCCAGTGCACATATATTAAATATCCAGTGCACATATATTATATATATCCAGTGCACATATATTATATGTATCCAGTGCACATATATTAAATATCCAGTGCACGTATATTAAATATCCAGTGCACATATATTATATATATCCAGTGCACATATATTAAATATCCAGTGCACATATATTATATATATCCAGTTCACATATATTAAACATCCAGTGCAGATATATTATATATCCAGTGCACACATATTATATATATCCAGTGCACATATATAATAAATATCCAGTGCACATATATTATATATATCCAGTGCACATATATTAAATATCCAGTGCACATATATAATAAATATCCAGGGCACATATATTATATATATCCAGTGCACATATATTATATATCCAGTGCACATATATTGTATATATCCAGTGCACATATATTAGATATTCAGTGCACATATATTATATATCCAGTGCACATATATTATATATCCAGTGCACATATATTAAATATATCCAGTGCACATATATTAAATATATCCAGTGCACATATATTAAATTTATCCAGTGCACATATATTATATATATCCATTGCACATATATTATAGATCCAGTGCACATATATTATTTATATCCATTGCACATATATTTAATATCCAGTGCACATATATTATATATATTCAGTTCACATATAGTAAATAATCAGGGCACATACATTAATTATCCAGTGCACATATATTATATATATCCAGTGCACATATATTAAATATCCAGTGCATATATATCATATATCCAGTGCACACATATTATATATACCCAGTGCACATATATAATACATGTCCAGTGCACATATATTATATATATCCAGTGCACATATATTAAATATCCAGTGCACATATATTAAATATCCAGTGCACATATATTAAATATCCAGTGCACATATATTATATATATCCAGTGCACATATATTATATTTCCAGTGCACATATATTAAATATCCAGTGCAGATATATTATATATCCAGTGCATATATATTAAATATCCAGTGCACATATATTATATATATCCAGTGCACTTATATTATATATATCCAGTGCACATATATTAAACATCCAGAGCACTTATATTAAATATCCAGTGCATTTACATTATATATATCCAGTGCACATATATTAAATATCCAGTGCACATATATTAAATATCCAGTGCACATATATTAAATATCCAGTGCACACATATTATATATATCCAGTGCACATATATTAAATATCCAGTGCACATATATTATATATATCCAGTGCACATATATTAAATATCCAGTGCACATATATTATATATATCCAGTGCACATATATTAAATATCCAGTGCACATATATTATATATATCCAGTGCACATATATTATATATATCCAGTGCACATATATTATATATATCAAGTGCACATATATTAAATATCCAGTGCACGTATATTAAATATCCAGGGCACATATATTATATATATCCAGTGCACATATATTATATATCCAGTGCACATATATTGTATATATCCAGTGCACATATATTAGATATTCAGTGCACATATATTATATATCCAGTGCACATATATTATATATCCAGTACACATATATTAAATATATCCAGTGTACATATATTAAATATATCCAGTGCACATATATTAAATATATCCAGTGCACATATATTATATATATATCCATTGCACATATATTATAGATCCAGTGCACATATATTATATATATATCCATTGCACATATATTATAGATCCAGTGCACATATATTATTTATATCCATTGCACATATATTTAATATCCAGTGCACATATATTATATATATTCAGTTCACATATATTAAATATCCAGGGCACATACATTAAATATCCAGTGCACATATATTATATATATCCAGTGCACATATATTAAATATCGAGTGCATATATATCATATATCCAGTGCACACATATTATATATACCCAGTGCACATATATAATAAATGTCCAGTGCACATATATTATATATATCCAGTGCACATATATTAAATATCCAGTGCACATATATTAAATATCCAGTGCACATATATTATATATATCCAGTGCACATATATTAAATATCCAGTGCACATATATTATATATATCCAGTGCACATATATTAAATATCCAGTGCACATATATTATATTTCCAGTGCACATATATTATATATATCCAGTGCACATATATTAAATATCCAGTGCAAATATATTATATTGCCAGTGCACATATATTAAATATCCAGTGCAGATATATTATATATCCAGTGAATATATATATTAAATATCCAGTGCACATATATTATATATATCCAGTGCACTTATATATATCCAGTGCACTTATATTAAATATCCAGTGCATTTACATTATATATATCCAGTGCACATATATTAAATATCCAGTGCACATATATTAAATATCCAGTGCACATATATTAAATATCCAGTGCACATATATTATATATATATATCCAGTGCACATATATTATATAAATCCAGTGCACATATATTAAATATCCAGTGCACATATATTAAATATCCAGTGCACATATATTATATATCCAGAGCACACATATTATATATATCCAGTGCACATATAATATATATATCCAGTGCACATATATTAAATATCCAGTGCACATATATTATATATATCCAGTGCACATATATTATATATATCCAGTGCACATATATTATATATATCCAGTGCACATATATTAAATATCCAGAGCACATATATTAAATATCCAGTGCACATATATTACATATATTCAGTGCACATATATTAAATATCCAGAGCACATATATTATATTTCCAGTGCACATATATTAAATATCCAGTGCACATGTATTATATATCCAGTGCACATATATTATATATATCCAGTTCACATATATTAAATATCCAGGGCACATACATTAAATATCCAGTGCACATATATTAAATATCCAGTGCAAATATATTATATATATCCAGTGCACATATATTAAATATCCAGTGCACATATATTAAATATCCAGTGCACATATATTAAATATCCAGTGCACATATATTATATATATCCAGTGCACATATATTAAATATCCAGTGCACATATATTATATATATCCAGTGCACATATATTAAATATCCAGTGCAAATATATTATATTTCCAGTGCACATATATTAAATATCCAGTGCAGATATATTATATATCCAGTGCATATATATTAAATATCCAGTGCACATATATTATATATATCCAGTGCACATATATTATATATATCCAGTGCACATATATTAAATATCCAGTGCACTTATATTAAATATCCAGTGCATCTACATTATATATATCCAGTGCACATATATTAAATATCCAGTCCACATATATTAAATATCCAGTGCACATATATTAAATATCCAGTGCACATATATTATATATATTCAGTGCACATATATTATATATATCCAGTGCACATATATTAAATATCCAGTGCACATATATTAAATATCCAGTGCACATATATTATATATCCAGTGCACACATATTATATATATCCAGTGCACATATAGTATATATATCCAGTGCACATATATTATATATATACAGTGCACATATATTAAATATCCAGTGCACATATATTATATATATCCAGTGCACATATATTATATATATACAGTGCACATATATTAAATATCCAGTGCACATATATTATATATATCCAGTGCACATATATTAAATATCCAGTGCACATATATTATATATATCCAGTGCACATATATTAAATATCCAGTGCACTTATATTAAATATCCAGTGCATCTACATTATATATATCCAGTGCACATATATTAAATATCCAGTCCACATATATTAAATATCCAGTGCACATATATTAAATATCCAGTGCACATATATTATATATATTCAGTGCACATATATTATATATATCCAGTGCACATATATTAAATATCCAGTGCACATATATTAAATATCCAGTGCACATATATTATATATCCAGTGCACACATATTATATATATCCAGTGCACATATAATATATATATCCAGTGCACATATATTAAATATCCAGTGCACATATATTATATATATCCAGTGCACATATATTATATATATCCAGTGCACATATATTATATATATCCAGTGCACATATATTAAATATCCAGAGCACATATATTAAATATCCAGTGCACATATATTAAATATCCAGTGCACATATATTACATATATTCAGTGCACATATATTAAATATCCAGAGCACATATATTATATTTCCAGTGCACATATATTAAATATCCAGTGCACATGTATTATATATCCAGTGCACATATATTATATATATCCAGTTCACATATATTAAATATCCAGGGCACATACATTAAATTTCCAGTGCACATATATTAAATATCCAGTGCAAATATATTATATATATCCAGTGCACATATATTAAATATCCAGTGCACATATATTAAATATCCAGTGCACATATATTAAATATCCAGTGCACATATATTATATATATCCAGTGCACATATATTAAATATCCAGTGCACATATATTATATATATCCAGTGCACCTATATTAAATATCCAGTGCAAATATATTATATTTCCAGTGCACATATATTAAATATCCAGTGCAGATATATTATATATCCAGTGCATATATATTAAATATCCAGTGCACATATATTATATATATCCAGTGCACTTATATTATATATATCCAGTGCACATATATTAAATATCCAGTGCACTTATATTAAATATCCAGTGCATCTACATTATATATATCCAGTGCACATATATTAAATATCCAGTCCACATATATTAAATATCCAGTGCACATATATTAAATATCCAGTGCACATATATTATATATATTCAGTGCACATATATTATATATATCCAGTGCACATATATTAAATATCCAGTGCACATATATTAAATATCCAGTGCACATATATTATATATCCAGTGCACACATATTATATATATCCAGTGCACATATAGTATATATATCCAGTGCACATATATTATATATATACAGTGCACATATATTAAATATCCAGTGCACATATATTATATATATCAAGTGCACATATATTATATATATACAGTGCACATATATTAAATATCCAGTGCACATATATTATATATATCCAGTGCACATATATTAAATATCCAGTGCACATATATTATATATATCCAGTGCACATATATTAAATATCCAGTGCACTTATATTAAATATCCAGTGCATCTACATTATATATATCCAGTGCACATATATTAAATATCCAGTCCACATATATTAAATATCCAGTGCACATATATTAAATATCCAGTGCACATATATTATATATATTCAGTGCACATATATTATATATATCCAGTGCACATATATTAAATATCCAGTGCACATATATTAAATATCCAGTGCACATATATTATATATCCAGTGCACACATATTATATATATCCAGTGCACATATAGTATATATATCCAGTGCACATATATTATATATATACAGTGCACATATATTAAATATCCAGTGCACATATATTATATATATCCAGTGCACATATATTATATATATACAGTGCACATATATTAAATATCCAGTGCACATATATTATATATATCCAGTGCACATATATTAAATATCCAGTGCACATATATTATATATATCCAGTGCACATATATTATATATATCCAGTGCACATATATTATATATCCAGTGCACACATATTATATATATCCAGTGCACATATATTAAATATCCAGTGCACATATATTATATATATCCAGTGCACATATATTAAATATCCAGTGCACATATATTATATATATCCAGTGCACATATATTAAATATCCAGTGCAAATATATTATTTTTCCAGTGCACATATATTAAATATCCAGTGCAGATATATTATATATCCAGTGCATATATATTAAATATCCAGTGCATATATATTATATATATCCAGTGCACTTATATTATATATATCCAGTGCACATATATTAAATATTCAGTGCACTTATATTAAATATCCAGTGCATTTACATTATATATATCCAGTGCACATATATTAAATATCCAGTGCACATATATTAAATATCCAGTGCACATATATTAAATATCCAGTGCACATATATTATATATATCCAGTGCACATATATTAAATATCCAGTGCACATATATCATATTTCCAGTGCACATATATTAAATATCCAGTGCAGATATATTATATATCCAGTGCACATATATTGTATATATCCAGTGCACATATATTAAAAATCCAGTGCACATATATTAAATATCCAGTGCACATATATTATATATATCCAGTGCACATATATTAAATATCCAGTGCACATATATTAAATATCCAGTGCACATATATTATATATCCAGTGCACACATATTATATATATCTAGTGCACATATAGTATATATATCCAGTGCACATATATTAAATATCCAGTGCACATATATTATATATATCCAGTGGACATATATTATATATATCTAGTGCACATATATTAAATATCCAGTGCACATATATTAAATATCCAGTGCACATATATTATATATATATCCAGTGTGCATATATTAAATATCCAGTGCACATATATCATATTTCCAGTGCACATATATTAAATATCCAGTGCAGATATATTATATATCCAGTGCACATATATTATATACATCCAGTGCACATATATTAAAAGTCCAGTGCACATATATTAAATATCCAGTGCACATATATTAAATATCCAGTGCACATATATTATATATATCCAGTGCACATATATTATATATATCCAGTGCACATATATTATATATATCCAGTGCACATATATTAAATATCCAGTGCACATATATCATATTTCTAGTGCACATATATTAAATATCCAGTGCAGATATATTATATATCCAGTGCACATATATTATATATATCCAGTGCACATATATTAAAAATCCAGTGCACATATATTAGATATATCTAGTGCACAAATATTATATATATCCAGTGCACATATATTATATATCCAGTGCACACATATTATATATATCCAGTGCACATATATTAAATATCCAGTGCACATATATTAAATATCCAGCGCACATATATTATATATATCCAGTGCAAATATATTAAATATCCAGTGCACATATATTATATATATCCAGTGCACATATATTAAATATCCAGTGCACTTATATTAAATATCCAGTGCATCTACATTATATATATCCAGTGCACATATATTAAATATCCAGTCCACATATATTAAATATCCAGTGCACATATATTAAATATCCAGTGCACATATATTATATATATTCAGTGCACATATATTATATATATCCAGTGCACATATATTAAATATCCAGTGCACATATATTAAATATCCAGTGCACATATATTATATATCCAGTGCACACATATTATATATATCCAGTGCACATATAGTATATATATCCAGTGCACATATATTATATATATATACAGTGCACATATATTAAATATCCAGTGCACATATATTATATATATCCAGTGCACATATATTATATATATACAGTGCACATATATTAAATATCCAGTGCACATATATTATATATATCCAGTGCACATATATTAAATATCCAGTGCACATATATTATATATATCCAGTGCACATATATTATATATATCCAGTGCACATATATTATATATCCAGTGCACACATATTATATATATCCAGTGCACATATATTAAATATCCAGTGCACATATATTATATATATCCAGTGCACATATATTAAATATCCAGTGCACATATATTATATATATCCAGTGCACATATATTAAATATCCAGTGCAAATATATTATATTTCCAGTGCACATATATTAAATATCCAGTTCAGATATATTATATATCCAGTGCATATATATTAAATATCCAGTGCATATATATTATATATATCCAGTGCACTTATATTATATATATCCAGTGCACATATATTAAATATTCAGTGCACTTATATTAAATATCCAGTGCATTTACATTATATATATCCAGTGCACATATATTAAATATCCAGTGCACATATATTAAATATCCAGTGCACATATATTAAATATCCAGTGCACATATATTATATATATCCAGTGCACATATATTAAATATCCAGTGCACATATATCATATTTCCAGTGCACATATATTAAATATCCAGTGCAGATATATTATATATCCAGTGCACATATATTGTATATATCCAGTGCACATATATTAAAAATCCAGTGCACATGTATTAAAAATCCAGTGCACATATATTAAATATCCAGTGCACATATATTATATATATCCAGTGCACATATATTAAATATCCAGTGCACATATATTAAATATCCAGTGCACATATATTATATATCCAGTGCAAACATATTATATATATCTAGTGCACATATAGTATATATATCCAGTGCACATATATTAAATATCCAGTGCACATATATTATATATATCCAGTGGACATATATTATATATATCTAGTTCACATATATTAAATATCCAGTGCACATATATTAAATATCCAGTGCACATATATTATATATATATCCAGTGTGCATATATTAAATATCCAGTGCACATATATCATATTTCCATTGCACATATATTAAATATCCAGTGCAGATATATTATATATCCAGTGCACATATATTATATACATCCAGTGCACATATATTAAAAATCCAGTGCACATATATTAAATATCCAGTGCACATATATTAAATATCCAGTGCACATATATTATATATATCAAGTGCACATATATTATATATATCCAGTGCACATATATTATATATATCCAGTGCACATATATTAAATATCCAGTGCACATATATCATATTTCCAGTGCAGATATATTATATATCCAGTGCAGATATATTATATATCCAGTGCACATATATTATATATATCCAGTGCACATATATTAAAAATCCAGTGCACATATATTAGATATATCTAGTGCACAAATATTATATATATCCAGTGCACATATATTATATATCCAGTGCACACATATTATATATATCCAGTGCACATATATTAAATATCCAGTGCACATATATTAAATATCCAGCGCACATATATTATATATATCCAGTGCAAATATATTAAATATCCAGTGCACATATATTATATATATCCAGTGCACATATATTAAATATCCAGTGCACATATATTAAATATCCAGTGCACATATATTATATATATCCAGTGCAGATATATTAAATATCCAGTGCACATATATTAAATATCCAGTGCACATATATTAAATATCCAGTGCACATATATCATATTTCCAGTGCACATATATTAATTATCCAGTGCAGATATATTATATATCCAGTGCACATATATTATATATATCCAGTGCACATATATTAAAAATCCAGTGCACATATATTAGATATATCTAGTGCACAAATATTATATATATCCAGTGCACATATATTACATATCCAGTGCACACATATTATATATATCCAGTGCACATATATTAAATATCCAGTGCACATATATTAAATATCCAGTGCACATATATTATATATATCCAGTGCAAATATATTAAATATCCAGTGCACATATATTATATATATCCAGTGCACATATATTAAATATCCAGTGCACATATATTAAATATCCAGTGCACATATATTATATATATCCAGTGCACATATATTAAATATCCAGTGCACATATATTATATATATATCCAGTGCAGATATATTAAATATCCAGTGCACATATATTAAATATCCAGTGCACATATATTATATATATCCAGTGCAGATATATTAAATATCCAGTGCACATATATTATATATATCCAGTGCACATATATTAAATATCCAGTGCAGATATATTATATATCCAGTGCACAAATATTATATATATCCAGTGCACATATATAATAAATATCCAGTGCACATATATTACATATATCCTGTGCACATATATTAAATATCCAGTGCACATATAATAAATATCCAGTGCACATATATTATATATATCCAGTGCACATATATTAATTATCCAGTGCACACATAATAAATATCCAGTGCACATATATTATATATATCCAGTGCACATATATTAAATATCCAGTGCACATATATTATATTTCCAGTGCACATATATTAAATTTCCAGTGCAGATATATTATATATCCAGTGCACATATATTATATATATGTAGCGCACATATATTAAATATCCAGTGCAGATATATTATATATCCAGTGAATATATATATTAAATATCCAGTGCACATATATTATATATATCCAGTGCACTTATATTATATATATCCAGTGCACTTATATTAAATATCCAGTGCATTTACATTATATATATCCAGTGCACATATATTAAATATCCAGTGCACATATATTAAATATCCAGTGCACATATATTAAATATCCAGTGCACATATATTATATATATATATCCAGTGCACATATATTATATAAATCCAGTGCACATATATTAAATATCCAGTGCACATATATTAAATATCCAGTGCACATATATTATATATCCAGTGCACACATATTATATATATCCAGTGCACATATAATATATATATCCAGTGCACATGTATTAAATATCCAGTGCACATATATTATATATATCCAGTGCACATATATTATATATATCCAGTGCACATATATTATATATATCCAGTGCACATATATTAAATATCCAGAGCACATATATTAAATATCCAGTGCACATATATTACATATATTCAGTGCACATATATTAAATATCCAGAGCACATATATTATATTTCCAGTGCACATATATTAAATATCCAGTGCACATGTATTATATATCCAGTGCACATATATTATATATATCCAGTTCACATATATTAAATATCCAGGGCACATACATTAAATATCCAGTGCACATATATTAAATATCCAGTGCAAATATATTATATATATCCAGTGCACATATATTAAATATCCAGTGCACATATATTAAATATCCAGTGCACATATATTAAATATCCAGTGCACATATATTATATATATCCAGTGCACATATATTAAATATCCAGTGCAAATATATTATATTTCCAGTGCACATATATTAAATATCCAGTGCAGATATATTATATATCCAGTGCATATATATTAAATATCCAGTGCACATATATTATATATATCCAGTGCACTTATATTATATATATCCAGTGCACATATATTAAATATCCAGTGCACTTATATTAAATATCCAGTGCATCTACATTATATATATCCAGTGCACATATATTAAATATCCAGTCCACATATATTAAATATCCAGTGCACATATATTAAATATCCAGTGCACATATATTATATATATTCAGTGCACATATATTATATATATCCAGTGCACATATATTAAATATCCAGTGCACATATATTAAATATCCAGTGCACATATATTATATATCCAGTGCACACATATTATATATATCCAGTGCACATATAGTATATATATCCAGTGCACATATATTAAATATCCAGTGCACATATATTATATATATCCAGTGCACATATATTATATATATACAGTGCACATATATTAAATATCCAGTGCACATATATTATATATATCCAGTGCACATATATTAAATATCCAGTGCACATATATTATATATATCCAGTGCACATATATTATATATATCCAGTGCACATATATTATATATCCAGTGCACACATATTATATATATCCAGTGCACATATATTAAATATCCAGTGCACATATATTATATATATCCAGTGCACATATATTAAATATCCAGTGCACATATATTATATATATCCAGTGCACATATATTAAATATCCAGTGCAAATATATTATATTTCCAGTGCACATATATTAAATATCCAGTGCAGATATATTATATATCCAGTGCATATATATTAAATATCCAGTGCACATATATTATATATATCCAGTGCACTTATATTATATATATCCAGTGCACATATATTAAATATTCAGTGCACTTATATTAAATATCCAGTGCATTTACATTATATATATCCAGTGCACATATATTAAATATCCAGTGCACATATATTAAATATCCAGTGCACATATATTAAATATCCAGTGCACATATATTATATATATCCAGTGCACATATATTAAATATCCAGTGCACATATATCATATTTCCAGTGCACATATATTAAATATCCAGTGCAGATATATTATATATCCAGTGCACATATATTGTATATATCCAGTGCACATATATTAAAAATCCAGTGCACATATATTAAATATCCAGTGCATATATATTAAATATCCAGTGCACATATATTATATATATCCAGTGCACATATATTAAATACCCAGTGCACATATATTAAATATCCAGTGCACATATATTATATATCCAGTGCACACATATTATATATATCCAGTGCACATATAGTATATATATCCAGTGCACATATATTAAATATCCAGTGCACATATATTATATATATCCAGTGGACATATATTATATATATCTAGTGCACATATATTAAATATCCAGTGCACATATATTAAATATCCAGTGCACATATATTATATATATCCAGTGTGCATATATTAAATATCCAGTGCACATATATCATATTTCCAGTGCACATATATTAAATATCCAGTGCAGATATATTATATATCCAGTGCACATATATTATATACATCCAGTGCACATATATTAAAAATCCAGTGCACATATATTAAATATCCAGTGCACATATATTAAATATCCAGTGCACATATATTATATATATCCAGTGCACATATATTATATATATCCAGTGCACATATATTATATATATCCAGTGCACATATATTAAATATCCAGTGCACATATATCATATTTCCAGTGCACATATATTAAATATCCAGTGCAGATATATTATATATCCAGTGCACATATATTATATATATCCAGTGCACATATATTAAAAATCCAGTGCACATATATTAGATATATCTAGTGCACAAATATTATATATATCCAGTGCACATATATTATATATCCAGTGCACACATATTATATATATCCAGTGCACATATATTAAATATCCAGTGCACATATATTAAATATCCAGCGCACATATATTATATATATCCAGTGCAAATATATTAAATATCCAGTGCACATATATTATATATATCCAGTGCACATATATTAAATATCCAGTGCACATATATTAAATATCCAGTGCACATATATTATATATATCCAGTGCAGATATATTAAATATCCAGTGCACATATATTAAATATCCAGTGCACATATATTAAATATCCAGTGCACATATATTATATTTCCAGTGCACATATATTAATTATCCAGTGCAGATATATTATATATCCAGTGCAAATATATTATATATATCCAGTGCACATATATTAAAAATCCAGTGCACATATATTAGATATATCTAGTGCACAAATATTATATATATCCAGTGCACATATATTATATATCCAGTGCACACATATTATATATATCCAGTGCACATATATTAAATATCCAGTGCACATATATTAAATATCCAGTGCACATATATTATATATATCCAGTGCAAATATATTAAATATCCAGTGCACATATATTATATATATCCAGTGCACATATATTAAAAATCCAGTGCACATATATTAGATATATCTAGTGCACAAATATTATATATATCCAGTGCACATATATTATATATCCAGTGCACACATATTATATATATCCAGTGCACATATATTAAATATCCAGTGCACATATATTAAATATCCAGTGCACATATATTATATATATCCAGTGCAAATATATTAAATATCCAGTGCACATATATTATATATATCCAGTGCACATATATTAAATATCCAGTGCACATATATTAAATATCCAGTGCACATATATTATATATATCCAGTGCACATATATTAAATATCCAGTGCACATATATTATATATATATCCAGTGCAGATATATTAAATATCCAGTGCACATATATTAAATATCCAGTGCACATATATTATATATATCCAGTGCAGATATATTAAATATCCAGTGCACATATATTATATATATCCAGTGCACATATATTAAATATCCAGTGCAGATATATTATATATCCAGAGCACAAATATTATATATATCCAGTGCACATATATAATAAATATCCAGTGCACATATATTACATATATCCTGTGCACATATATTAAATATCCAGTGCACATATAATAAATATCCAGTGCACATATATCATATATATCCAGTGCACATATATTAATTATCCAGTGCACACATAATAAATATCCAGTGCACATATATTATATATATCTAGTGCACATATATTAAATATCCAGTGCACATATATTATATTTCCAGTGCACATATATTAAATTTCCAGTGCAGATATATTATATATCCAGTGCACATATATTATATATATGCAGCGCACATATATTAAATATCCAGTTCACATATATTATATATCCAGTGCACACATATTATATATATCCAAAGCACATATATTAAATATCCAGTGCACATATATTAAATATCCAGTGCACATATATTATATATCCAGTGCACACATATTATATATATCCAGTGCACATATATTAAATATCCAGTGCACATATATTATATATATCCAGTGCACATATATTAAATATCCAGTGCACATATATTATATATATCCAGTGCACATATATTATATATATCCAGTGCACATATATTAAATATCCAGTGCACATATATTATATATATCCAGTGCACATATATTAAATATCCAGTGCACATATATTATATATATCCAGTGCACATATATTATATGTATCCAGTGCACATATATTATATATATCCAGTGCACATATATTAAATATCCAGTGCACATATATTATATATATCCAGTGCACATATATTATATATATCCAGTGCACATATATTAAATATCCAGTGCACATATATTATATATATCCAGTGCACATATATTATATGTATCCAGTGCACATATATTAAATATCCAGTGCACATATATTATATATATCCAGTGCACTTATATTATATATATCCAGTGCACTTATATTAAATATCCAGTGCATTTACATTATATATATCCAGTGCACATATATTAAATATCCAGTGCACATATATTAAATATCCAGTGCACATATATTAAATATCCAGTGCACATATACTATATATATATATATCCAGTGCACATATATTATATATATCCAGTGCACATATATTATATATATCCAGTGCACATATATTAAATATCCAGTGCACATATATTATATATATCCAGTGCACATATATTATATGTATCCAGTGCACATATATTAAATATCCAGTGCACATATATTAAATATCCAGTGCACATATATTATATTTCCAGTGCACATATATTATATATATCCAGTGCACATATATTAAATATCCAGTGCAAATATATTATATTTCCAGTGCACATATATTAAATATCCAGTGCAGATATATTATATATCCAGTGCATATATATTAAATATCCAGTGCACATATATTATATATATCCAGTGCACTTATATTATATATATCCAGTGCACTTATATTAAATATCCAGTGCATTTACATTATATATATCCAGTGCACATATATTAAATATCCAGTGCACATATATTAAATATCCAGTGCACATATATTAAATATCCAGTGCACATATACTATATATATATATCCAGTGCACATATATTATATAAATCCAGTGCACATATATTAAATATCCAGTGCACATATATTAAATATCCAGTGCACTTATATTAAATATCCAGTGCACATATATTATATATATCCAGTGCACATATATTATATATATCCAGTGCACATATATTATATATATCCAGTGCACATATATTAAATATCCAGAGCACATATATTAAATATCCAGTGCACATATATTAAATATCCAGTGCACATATATTATATATATCCAGTGCACATATATTATATATATCCAGTGCACATATATTATATATATCCAGTGCACATATATTAAATATCCAGAGCACATATATTAAATATCCAGTGCACATATATTAAATATCCAGTGCACATATATTACATATATTCAGTGCACATATATTAAATATCCAGAGCACATATATTATATTTCCAGTGCACATATATTAAATATCCAGTGCACATGTATTATATATCCAGTGCACATATATTATATATATCCAGTTCACATATATTAAATATCCAGGGCACATACATTAAATATCCAGTGCACATATATTAAATATCCAGTGCAAATATATTATATATATCCAGTGCACATATATTAAATATCCAGTGCACATATATTAAATATCCAGTGCACATATATTATATATATCCAGTGCACATATATTAAATATCCAGTGCACATATATTATATATATCCAGTGCACATATATTAAATATCCAGTGCAAATATATTATATTTCCAGTGCACATATATTAAATATCCAGTGCAGATATATTATATATCCAGTGCATATATATTAAATATCCAGTGCACATATATTATATATATCCAGTGCACTTATATTATATATATCCAGTGCACATATATTAAATATCCAGTGCACTTATATGAAATATCCAGTGCATCTACATTATATATATCCAGTGCACATATATTAAATATCCAGTCCACATATATTAAATATCCAGTGCACATATATTAAATATCCAGTGCACATATATTATATATATTCAGTGCACATATATTATATATATGCAGTGCACATATATTAAATATCCAGTGCACACATATTAAATATCCAGTGCACATATATTATATATCCAGTGCACACATATTATATATATCCAGTGCACATATAGTATATATATCCAGTGCACATATATTAAATATCCAGTGCACATATATTATATATATCCAGTGCACATATATTATATATATACAGTGCACATATATTAAATATCCAGTGCACATATATTATATATATCCAGTGCACATATATTAAATATCCAGTGCACATATATTATATATATCCAGTGCACATATATTATATATATCCAGTGCACATATATTATATATCCAGTGCACACATATTATATATATCCAGTGCACATATATTAAATATCCAGTGCACATATATTATATATATCCAGTGCACATATATTAAATATCCAGTGCACATATATTATATATATCCAGTGCACATATATTAAATATCCAGTGCAAATATATTATATTTCCAGTGCACTTATATTAAATATCCAGTGCAGATATATTATATATCCAGTGCATATATATTAAATATCCAGTGCACATATATTATATATATCCAGTGCACTTATATTATATATATCCAGTGCACATATATTAAATATTCAGTGCACTTATATTAAATATCCAGTGCATTTACATTATATATATCCAGTGCACATATATTAAATATCCAGTGCACATATATTAAATATCCAGTGCACATATATTATATATATCCAGTGCACATATATTAAATATCCAGTGCACATATATCATATTTCCAGTGCACATATATTAAATATCCAGTGCAGATATATTATATATCCAGTGCACATATATTGTATATATCCAGTGCACATATATTAAAAATCCAGTGCACATATATTAAATATCCAGTGCACATATATTAAATATCCAGTGCACATATATTAAATATCCAGTGCACATATATTATATATCCAGTGCACACATATTATATATATCCAGTGCACATATAGTATATATATCCAGTGCACATATATTAAATATCCAGTGCACATATATTATATATATCCAGTGGACATATATTATATATATCTAGTGCACATATATTAAATATCCAGTGCACATATATTAAATATCCAGTGCACATATATTATATATATATTCAGTGCACATATATTATATATATCCAGTGCACATATATTATATACATCCAGTGCACATATATTAAAAATCCAGTGCACATATATTAAATATCCAGTGCACATATATTAAATATCCAGTGCACATATATTATATATATCCAGTGCACATATATTAAATATCCAGTGCACATATATTATATATATCCAGTGCACATATATTATATATATACAGTGCACATATATTAAATATCCAGTGCACATATATTATATATATCCAGTGCACATATATTAAATATCCAGTGCACATATATTATATATATCCAGTGCACATATATTATATATATCCAGTGCACATATATTATATATCCAGTGCACACATATTATATATATCCAGTGCACATATATTAAATATCCAGTGCACATATATTATATATATCCAGTGCACATATATTAAATATCCAGTGCACATATATTATATATATCCAGTGCACATATATTAAATATCCAGTGCAAATATATTATATTTCCAGTGCACATATATTAAATATCCAGTGCAGATATATTATATATCCAGTGCATATATATTAAATATCCAGTGCACATATATTATATATATCCAGTGCACTTATATTATATATATCCAGTGCACATATATTAAATATTCAGTGCACTTATATTAAATATCCAGTGCATTTACATTATATATATCCAGTGCACATATATTAAATATCCAGTGCACATATATCATATTTCCAGTGCACATATATTAAATATCTAGTGCAGATATATTATATATCCAGTGCACATATATTGTATATATCCAGTGCACATATATTAAAAATCCAGTGCACATATATTAAATATCCAGTGCACATATATTAAATATCCAGTGCACATATATTATATATATCCAGTGCACATATATTAAATATCCAGTGCACATATATTAAATATCCAGTGCACATATATTATATATCCAGTGCACACATATTATATATATCCAGTGCACATATAGTATATATATCCAGTGCACATATATTAAATATCCAGTGCACATATATTATATATATCCAGTGGACATATATTATATATATCTAGTGCACATATATTAAATATCCAGTGCACATATATTAAATATCCAGTGCACATATATTATATATATATCCAGTGTGCATATATTAAATATCCAGTGCACATATTTCATATTTCCAGTGCACATATATTAAATATCCAGTGCAGATATATTATATATCCAGTGCACATATATTATATACATCCAGTGCACATATATTAAAAATCCAGTGCACATATATTAAATATCCAGTGCACATATATTAAATATCCAGTGCACATATATTATATATATCCAGTGCACATATATTATATATATCCAGTGCACATATATTATATATATCCAGTGCACATATATTAAATATCCAGTGCACATATATCATATTTCCAGTGCAGATATATTATATATCCAGTGCAGATATATTATATATCCAGTGCACATATATTATATATATCCAGTGCACATATATTAAAAATCCAGTGCACATATATTAGATATATCTAGTGCACAAATATTATATATATCCAGTGCACATATATTATATATCCAGTGCACACATATTATATATATCCAGTGCACATATATTAAATATCCAGTGCACATATATTAAATATCCAGCGCACATATATTATATATATCCAGTGCAAATATATTAAATATCCAGTGCACATATATTATATATATCCAGTGCACATATATTAAATATCCAGTGCACATATATTAAATATCCAGTGCACATATATTATATATATCCAGTGCAGATATATTAAATATCCAGTGCACATATATTAAATATCCAGTGCACATATATTAAATATCCAGTGCACATATATCATATTTCCAGTGCACATATATTAATTATCCAGTGCAGATATATTATATATCCAGTGCACATATATTATATATATCCAGTGCACATATATTAAAAATTCAGTGCACATATATTAGATATATCTAGTGCACAAATATTATATATATCCAGTGCACATATATTATATATCCAGTGCACACATATTATATATATCCAGTGCACATATATTAAATATCCAGTGCACATATATTAAATATCCAGTGCACATATATTATATATATCCAGTGCAAATATATTAAATATCCAGTGCACATATATTATATATATCCAGTGCACATATATTAAATATCCAGTGCACATATATTAAATATCCAGTGCACATATATTATATATATCCAGTGCACATATATTAAATATCCAGTGCACATATATTATATATATATATCCAGTGCAGATATATTAAATATCCAGTGCACATATATTAAATATCCAGTGCACATATATTATATATATCCAGTGCAGATATATTAAATATCCAGTGCACATATATTATATATATCCAGTGCACATATATTAAATATCCAGTGCAAATATATTATATATCCAGTGCACAAATATTATATATATCCAGTGCACATATATAATAAATATCCAGTGCACATATATTACATATATCCTGTGCACATATATTAAATATCCAGTGCACATATAATAAATATCCAGTGCACATATATTATATATATCCAGTGCACATATATTAATTATCCAGTGCACACATAATAAATATCCAGTGCACATATATTATATATATCCAGTGCACATATATTAAATATCCAGTGCACATATATTATATTTCCAGTGCACATATATTAAATTTCCAGTGCAGATATATTATATATCCAGTGCACATATATTATATATATGCAGCGCACATATATTAAATATCCAGTTCACATATATTATATATCCAGTGCACACATATTATATATATCCAAAGCACATATATTAAATATCCAGTGCACATATATTAAATATCCAGTGCACATATATTATATATCCAGTGCACACATATTATATATATCCAGTGCACATATATTAAATATCCAGTGCACATATATTATATATATCCAGTGCACATATATTAAATATCCAGTGCACATATATTATATATATCCAGTGCACATATATTATATATATCCAGTGCACATATATTAAATATCCAGTGCACATATATTATATATATCCAGTGCACATATATTAAATATCCAGTGCACATATATTATATATATCCAGTGCACATATATTATATGTATCCAGTGCACATATATTATATATATCCAGTGCACATATATTAAATATCCAGTGCACATATATTATATATATCCAGTGCACATATATTATATATATCCAGTGCACATATATTAAATATCCAGTGCACATATATTATATATATCCAGTGCACATATATTATATGTATCCAGTGCACATATATTAAATATCCAGTGCACGTATATTAAATATCCAGTGCACATATATTATATATATCCAGTGCACATATATTAAATATCCAGTGCACATATATTATATATATCCAGTTCACATATATTAAACATCCAGTGCAGATATATTATATATCCAGTGCACACATATTATATATATCCAGTGCACATATATAATAAATATCCAGTGCACATATATTATATATATCCAGTGCACATATATTAAATATCCAGTGCACATATATAATAAATATCCAGGGCACATATATTATATATATCCAGTGCACATATATTATATATCCAGTGCACATATATTGTATATATCCAGTGCACATATATTAGATATTCAGTGCACATATATTATATATCCAGTGCACATATATTATATATCCAGTGCACATATATTAAATATATCCAGTGCACATATATTAAATATATCCAGTGCACATATATTAAATTTATCCAGTGCACATATATTATATATATCCATTGCACATATATTATAGATCCAGTGCACATATATTATTTATATCCATTGCACATATATTTAATATCCAGTGCACATATATTATATATATTCAGTTCACATATAGTAAATAATCAGGGCACATACATTAATTATCCAGTGCACATATATTATATATATCCAGTGCACATATATTAAATATCCAGTGCATATATATCATATATCCAGTGCACACATATTATATATACCCAGTGCACATATATAATAAATGTCCAGTGCACATATATTATATATATCCAGTGCACATATATTAAATATCCAGTGCACATATATTAAATATCCAGTGCACATATATTAAATATCCAGTGCACATATATTATATATATCCAGTGCACATATATTATATTTCCAGTGCACATATATTAAATATCCAGTGCAGATATATTATATATCCAGTGCATATATATTAAATATCCAGTGCACATATATTATATATATCCAGTGCACTTATATTATATATATCCAGTGCACATATATTAAACATCCAGAGCACTTATATTAAATATCCAGTGCATTTACATTATATATATCCAGTGCACATATATTAAATATCCAGTGCACATATATTAAATATCCAGTGCACATATATTAAATATCCAGTGCACACATATTATATATATCCAGTGCACATATATTAAATATCCAGTGCACATATATTATATATATCCAGTGCACATATATTAAATATCCAGTGCACATATATTATATATATCCAGTGCACATATATTAAATATCCAGTGCACATATATTATATATATCCAGTGCACATATATTATATATATCCAGTGCACATATATTATATATATCAAGTGCACATATATTAAATATCCAGTGCACGTATATTAAATATCCAGGGCACATATATTATATATATCCAGTGCACATATATTATATATCCAGTGCACATATATTGTATATATCCAGTGCACATATATTAGATATTCAGTGCACATATATTATATATCCAGTGCACATATATTATATATCCAGTACACATATATTAAATATATCCAGTGTACATATATTAAATATATCCAGTGCACATATATTAAATATATCCAGTGCACATATATTATATATATATCCATTGCACATATATTATAGATCCAGTGCACATATATTATATATATATCCATTGCACATATATTATAGATCCAGTGCACATATATTATTTATATCCATTGCACATATATTTAATATCCAGTGCACATATATTATATATATTCAGTTCACATATATTAAATATCCAGGGCACATACATTAAATATCCAGTGCACATATATTATATATATCCAGTGCACATATATTAAATATCCAGTGCATATATATCATATATCCAGTGCACACATATTATATATACCCAGTGCACATATATAATAAATGTCCAGTGCACATATATTATATATATCCAGTGCACATATATTAAATATCCAGTGCACATATATTAAATATCCAGTGCACATATATTATATATATCCAGTGCACATATATTAAATATCCAGTGCACATATATTATATATATCCAGTGCACATATATTAAATATCCAGTGCACATATATTATATTTCCAGTGCACATATATTATATATATCCAGTGCACATATATTAAATATCCAGTGCAAATATATTATATTGCCAGTGCACATATATTAAATATCCAGTGCAGATATATTATATATCCAGTGAATATATATATTAAATATCCAGTGCACATATATTATATATATCCAGTGCACTTATATATATCCAGTGCACTTATATTAAATATCCAGTGCATTTACATTATATATATCCAGTGCACATATATTAAATATCCAGTGCACATATATTAAATATCCAGTGCACATATATTAAATATCCAGTGCACATATATTATATATATATATCCAGTGCACATATATTATATAAATCCAGTGCACATATATTAAATATCCAGTGCACATATATTAAATATCCAGTGCACATATATTATATATCCAGAGCACACATATTATATATATCCAGTGCACATATAATATATATATCCAGTGCACATATATTAAATATCCAGTGCACATATATTATATATATCCAGTGCACATATATTATATATATCCAGTGCACATATATTATATATATCCAGTGCACATATATTAAATATCCAGAGCACATATATTAAATATCCAGTGCACATATATTACATATATTCAGTGCACATATATTAAATATCCAGAGCACATATATTATATTTCCAGTGCACATATATTAAATATCCAGTGCACATGTATTATATATCCAGTGCACATATATTATATATATCCAGTTCACATATATTAAATATCCAGGGCACATACATTAAATATCCAGTGCACATATATTAAATATCCAGTGCAAATATATTATATATATCCAGTGCACATATATTAAATATCCAGTGCACATATATTAAATATCCAGTGCACATATATTAAATATCCAGTGCACATATATTATATATATCCAGTGCACATATATTAAATATCCAGTGCACATATATTATATATATCCAGTGCACATATATTAAATATCCAGTGCAAATATATTATATTTCCAGTGCACATATATTAAATATCCAGTGCAGATATATTATATATCCAGTGCATATATATTAAATATCCAGTGCACATATATTATATATATCCAGTGCACTTATATTATATATATCCAGTGCACATATATTAAATATCCAGTGCACTTATATTAAATATCCAGTGCATCTACATTATATATATCCAGTGCACATATATTAAATATCCAGTCCACATATATTAAATATCCAGTGCACATATATTAAATATCCAGTGCACATATATTATATATATTCAGTGCACATATATTATATATATCCAGTGCACATATATTAAATATCCAGTGCACATATATTAAATATCCAGTGCACATATATTATATATCCAGTGCACACATATTATATATATCCAGTGCACATATAGTATATATATCCAGTGCACATATATTATATATATACAGTGCACATATATTAAATATCCAGTGCACATATATTATATATATCCAGTGCACATATATTATATATATACAGTGCACATATATTAAATATCCAGTGCACATATATTATATATATCCAGTGCACATATATTAAATATCCAGTGCACATATATTATATATATCCAGTGCACATATATTAAATATCCAGTGCACTTATATTAAATATCCAGTGCATCTACATTATATATATCCAGTGCACATATATTAAATATCCAGTCCACATATATTAAATATCCAGTGCACATATATTAAATATCCAGTGCACATATATTATATATATTCAGTGCACATATATTATATATATCCAGTGCACATATATTAAATATCCAGTGCACATATATTAAATATCCAGTGCACATATATTATATATCCAGTGCACACATATTATATATATCCAGTGCACATATAATATATATATCCAGTGCACATATATTAAATATCCAGTGCACATATATTATATATATCCAGTGCACATATATTATATATATCCAGTGCACATATATTATATATATCCAGTGCACATATATTAAATATCCAGAGCACATATATTAAATATCCAGTGCACATATATTAAATATCCAGTGCACATATATTACATATATTCAGTGCACATATATTAAATATCCAGAGCACATATATTATATTTCCAGTGCACATATATTAAATATCCAGTGCACATGTATTATATATCCAGTGCACATATATTATATATATCCAGTTCACATATATTAAATATCCAGGGCACATACATTAAATATCCAGTGCACATATATTAAATATCCAGTGCAAATATATTATATATATCCAGTGCACATATATTAAATATCCAGTGCACATATATTAAATATCCAGTGCACATATATTAAATATCCAGTGCACATATATTATATATATCCAGTGCACATATATTAAATATCCAGTGCACATATATTATATATATCCAGTGCACATATATTAAATATCCAGTGCAAATATATTATATTTCCAGTGCACATATATTAAATATCCAGTGCAGATATATTATATATCCAGTGCATATATATTAAATATCCAGTGCACATATATTATATATATCCAGTGCACTTATATTATATATATCCAGTGCACATATATTAAATATCCAGTGCACTTATATTAAATATCCAGTGCATCTACATTATATATATCCAGTGCACATATATTAAATATCCAGTCCACATATATTAAATATCCAGTGCACATATATTAAATATCCAGTGCACATATATTATATATATTCAGTGCACATATATTATATATATCCAGTGCACATATATTAAATATCCAGTGCACATATATTAAATATCCAGTGCACATATATTATATATCCAGTGCACACATATTATATATATCCAGTGCACATATAGTATATATATCCAGTGCACATATATTATATATATACAGTGCACATATATTAAATATCCAGTGCACATATATTATATATATCCAGTGCACATATATTATATATATACAGTGCACATATATTAAATATCCAGTGCACATATATTATATATATCCAGTGCACATATATTAAATATCCAGTGCACATATATTATATATATCCAGTGCACATATATTAAATATCCAGTGCACTTATATTAAATATCCAGTGCATCTACATTATATATATCCAGTGCACATATATTAAATATCCAGTCCACATATATTAAATATCCAGTGCACATATATTAAATATCCAGTGCACATATATTATATATATTCAGTGCACATATATTATATATATCCAGTGCACATATATTAAATATCCAGTGCACATATATTAAATATCCAGTGCACATATATTATATATCCAGTGCACACATATTATATATATCCAATGCACATATAGTATATATATCCAGTGCACATATATTATATATATACAGTGCACATATATTAAATATCCAGTGCACATATATTATATATATCCAGTGCACATATATTATATATATACAGTGCACATATATTAAATATCCAGTGCACATATATTATATATATACAGTGCACATATATTAAATATCCAGTGCACATATATTATATATATCCAGTGCACATATATTATATATATCCAGTGCACATATATTATATATCCAGTGCACACATATTATATATATCCAGTGCACATATATTAAATATCCAGTGCACATATATTATATATATCCAGTGCACATATATTAAATATCCAGTGCACATATATTATATATATCCAGTGCACATATATTAAATATCCAGTGCAAATATATTATATTTCCAGTGCACATATATTAAATATCCAGTGCAGATATATTATATATCCAGTGCATACATATTAAATATCCAGTGCATATATATTATATATATCCAGTGCACTTATATTATATATATCCAGTGCACATATATTAAATATTCAGTGCACTTATATTAAATATCCAGTGCATTTACATTATATATATCCAGTGCACATATATTAAATATCCAGTGCACATATATTAAATATCCAGTGCACATATATTAAATATCCAGTGCACATATATTATATATATCCAGTGCACATATATTAAATATCCAGTGCACATATATCATATTTCCAGTGCACATATATTAAATATCCAGTGCAGATATATTATATATCCAGTGCACATATATTGTATATATCCAGTGCACATATATTAAAAATCCAGTGCACATATATTAAAAATCCAGTGCACATATATTAAATATCCAGTGCACATATATTATATATATCCAGTGCACATATATTAAATATCCAGTGCACATATATTATATATATATCCAGTGTGCATATATTAAATATCCAGTGCACATATATCATATTTCCAGTGCACATATATTAAATATCCAGTGCAGATATATTATATATCCAGTGCACATATATTATATACATCCAGTGCACATATATTAAAAAACCAGTGCACATATATTAAATATCCAGTGCACATATATTAAATATCCAGTGCACATATATTATATATATCCAGTGCACATATATTATATATATCCAGTGCACATATATTATATATATCCAGTGCACATATATTAAATATCCAGTGCACATATATCATATTTCCAGTGCACATATATTAAATATCCAGTGCAGATATATTATATATCCAGTGCACATATATTATATATATCAAGTGCACATATATTATATATATCCAGTGCACATATATTATATATATCCAGTGCACATATATTAAATATCCAGTGCACATATATCATATTTCCAGTGCAGATATATTATATATCCAGTGCAGATATATTATATATCCAGTGCACATATATTATATATATCCAGTGCACATATATTAAAAATCCAGTGCACATATATTAGATATATCTAGTGCACAAATATTATATATATCCAGTGCACATATATTATATATCCAGTGCACACATATTATATATATCCAGTGCACATATATTAAATATCCAGTGCACATATATTAAATATCCAGCGCACATATATTATATATATCCAGTGCAAATATATTAAATATCCAGTGCACATATATTATATATATCCAGTGCACATATATTAAATATCCAGTGCACATATATTAAATATCCAGTGCACATATATTATATATATCCAGTGCAGATATATTAAATATCCAGTGCACATATATTAAATATCCAGTGCACATATATTAAATATCCAGTGCACATATATCATATTTCCAGTGCACATATATTAATTATCCAGTGCAGATATATTATATATCCAGTGCACATATATTATATATATCCAGTGCACATATATTAAAAATCCAGTGCACATATATTAGATATATCTAGTGCACAAATATTATATATATCCAGTGCACATATATTATATATCCAGTGCACACATATTATATATATCCAGTGCACATATATTAAATATCCAGTGCACATATATTAAATATCCAGTGCACATATATTATATATATCCAGTGCAAATATATTAAATATCCAGTGCACATATATTATATATATCCAGTGCACATATATTAAATATCCAGTGCACATATATTAAATATCCAGTGCACATATATTATATATATCCAGTGCACATATATTAAATATCCAGTGCACATATATTATATATATATCCAGTGCAGATATATTAAATATCCAGTGCACATATATTAAATATCCAGTGCACATATATTATATATATCCAGTGCAGATATATTAAATATCCAGTGCACATATATTATATATATCCAGTGCACATATATTAAATATCCAGTGCAGATATATTATATATCCAGTGCACAAATATTATATATATCCAGTGCACATATATAATAAATATCCAGTGCACATATATTACATATATCCTGTGCACATATATTAAATATCCAGTGCACATATAATAAATATCCAGTGCACATATATTATATATATCCAGTGCACATATTTTAATTATCCAGTGCACACATAATAAATATCCAGTGCACATATATTATATATATCCAGTGCACATATATTAAATATCCAGTGCACATATATTATATTTCCAGTGCACATATATTAAATTTCCAGTGCAGATATATTATATATCCAGTGCACATATATTATATATATGCAGCGCACATATATTAAATATCCAGTTCACATATATTATATATCCAGTGCACACATATTATATATATCCAAAGCACATATATTAAATATCCAGTGCACATATATTAAATATCCAGTGCACATATATTATATATCCAGTGCACACATATTATATATATCCAGTGCACATATATTAAATATCCAGTGCACATATATTATATATATCCAGTGCACATATATTAAATATCCAGTGCACATATATTATATATATATCCAGTGCACATATATTATATATATCCAGTGCACATATATTAAATATCCAGTGCACATATATTATATATATCCAGTGCACATATATTAAATATCCAGTGCACATATATTATATATATCCAGTGCACATATATTATATGTATCCAGTGCACATATATTATATATATCCAGTGCACATATATTAAATATCCAGTGCACATATATTATATATATCCAGTGCACATATATTATATATATCCAGTGCACATATATTAAATATCCAGTGCACATATATTATATATATCCAGTGCACATATATTATATGTATACAGTGCACATATATTAAATATCCAGTGCACGTATATTAAATATCCAGTGCACATATATTATATATATCCAGTGCACATATATTAAATATCCAGTGCACATATATTATATATATCCAGTGCACATATATTAAACATCCAGTGCAGATATATTATATATCCAGTGCACACATATTATATATATCCAGTGCACATATATAATAAATATCCAGTGCACATATATTATATATATCCAGTGCACATATATTAAATATCCAGTGCACATATATAATAAATATCCAGGGCACATATATTATATATATCCAGTGCACATATATTATATATCCAGTGCACATATATTGTATATATCCAGTGCACATATATTAGATATTCAGTGCACATATATTATATATCCAGTGCACATATATTATATATCCAGTGCACATATATTAAATATATCCAGTGCACATATATTAAATATATCCAGTGCACATATATTACATTTATCCAGTGCACATATATTATATATATCCATTGCACATATATTATAGATCCAGTGCACATATATTATTTATATCCATTGCACATATATTTAATATCCAGTGCACATATATTATATATATTCAGTTCACATATAGTAAATAATCAGGGCACATACATTAATTATCCAGTGCACATATATTATATATATCCAGTGCACATATATTAAATATCCAGTGCATATATATCATATATCCAGTGCAAACATATTATATATACCCAGTGCACATATATAATAAATGTCCAGTGCACATATATTATATATATCCAGTGCACATATATTAAATATCCAGTGCACATATATTAAATATCCAGTGCACATATATTAAATATCCAGTGCACATATATTAAATATCCAGTGCACATATATTATATATATATATCCAGTGCACATATATTATATAAATCCAGTGCACATATATTAAATATCCAGTGCACATATATTAAATATCCAGTGCACATATATTAAATATCCAGTGCACATATATTAAATATCCAGTGCACATATATTATATATATCCAGTGCACATATATTATATTTCCAGTGCACATATATTAAATATCCAGTGCAGATATATTATATATCCAGTGCATATATATTAAATATCCAGTGCACATATATATATATATCCAGTGCACTTATATTATATATATCCAGTGCACATATATTAAACATCCAGAGCACTTATATTAAATATCCAGTGCATTTACATTATATATATCCAGTGCACATATATTAAATATCCAGTGCACATATATTAAATATCCAGTGCACATATATTAAATATCCAGTGCACACATATTATATATATCCAGTGCACATATATTAAATATCCAGTGCACATATATTAAATATCCAGTGCACATATATTATATATATATATCCAGTGCACATATATTATATAAATCCAGTGCACATATATTAAATATCCAGTGCACATATATTAAATATCCAGTGCACATATATTAAATATCCAGTGCACATATATTAAATATCCAGTGCACATATATTATATATATCCAGTGCACACATATTATATTTCCAGTGCACATATATTAAATATCCAGTGCAGATATATTATATATCCAGTGCATATATATTAAATATCCAGTGCACATATATTATATATATCCAGTGCACTTATATTATATATATCCAGTGCACATATATTAAACATCCAGAGCACTTATATTAAATATCCAGTGCATTTACATTATATATATCCAGTGCACATATATTAAATATCCAGTGCACATATATTAAATATCCAGTGCACATATATTAAATATCCAGTGCACACATATTATATATATCCAGTGCACATATATTAAATATCCAGTGCACATATATTATATATATCCAGTGCACATATATTAAATATCCAGTGCACATATATTATATATATCCAGTGCACATATATTAAATATCCAGTGCACATATATTATATATATCCAGTGCACATATATTATATATATCCAGTGCACATATATTAAATATCCAGTGCACATATATTATATATATCCAGTGCACATATATTATATATATCAAGTGCACATATATTAAATATCCAGTGCACGTATATTAAATATCCAGGGCACATATATTATATATATCCAGTGCACATATATTATATATCCAGTGCACATATATTGTATATATCCAGTGCACATATATTAGATATTCAGTGCACATATATTATATATCCAGTGCACATATATTATATATCCAGTGCACATATATTAAATATATCCAGTGTACATATATTAAATATATCCAGTGCACATATATTAAATATATCCAGTGCACATATATTATATATATATCCATTGCACATATATTATAGATCCAGTCCACATATATTATTTATATCCATTGCACATATATTTAATATCCAGTGCACATATATTATATATATTCAGTTCACATATATTAAATATCCAGGGCACATACATTAAATATCCAGTGCACATATATTATATATATCCAGTGCACATATATTAAATATCCAGTGCATATATATCATATATCCAGTGCACACATATTATATATACCCAGTGCACATATATAATAAATGTCCAGTGCACATATATTATATATATCCAGTGCACATATATTAAATATCCAGTGCACATATATTAAATATCCAGTGCACATATATTATATATATCCAGTGCACATATATTAAATATCCAGTGCACATATATTATATATATCCAGTGCACATATATTAAATATCCAGTGCACATATATTATATTTCCAGTGCACATATATTATATATATCCAGTGCACATATATTAAATATCCAGTGCAAATATATTATATTGCCAGTGCACATATATTAAATATCCAGTGCAGATATATTATATATCCAGTGAATATATATATTAAATATCCAGTGCACATATATTATATATATCCAGTGCACTTATATTATATATATCCAGTGCACTTATATTAAATATCCAGTGCATTTACATTATATATATCCAGTGCACATATATTAAATATCCAGTGCACATATATTAAATATCCAGTGCACATATATTATATATCCAGTGCACACATATTATATATATCCAGTGCACATATAATATATATATCCAGTGCACATATATTAAATATCCAGTGCACATATATTATATATATCCAGTGCACATATATTATATATATCCAGTGCACATATATTATATATATCCAGTGCACATATATTACATATCCAGAGCACATATATTAAATATCCAGTGCACATATATTAAATATCCAGTGCACATATATTACATATATTCAGTGCACATATATTAAATATCCAGAGCACATATATTATATTTCCAGTGCACATATATTAAATATCCAGTGCACATGTATTATATATCCAGTGCACATATATTATATATATCCAGTTCACATATATTAAATATCCAGGGCACATACATTAAATATCCAGTGCACATATATTAAATATCCAGTGCAAATATATTATATATATCCAGTGCACATATATTAAATATCCAGTGCACATATATTAAATATCCAGTGCACATATATTAAATATCCAGTGCACATATATTATATATATCTAGTGCACATATATTAAATATCCAGTGCACATATATTATATATATCCAGTGCACATATATTAAATATCCAGTGCAAATATATTATATTTCCAGTGCACATATATTAAATATCCAGTGCAGATATATTATATATCCAGTGCATATATATTAAATATCCAGTGCACATATATTATATATATCCAGTGCACTTATATTATATATATCCAGTGCACATATATTAAATATCCAGTGCACTTATATTAAATATCCAGTGCATCTAAATTATATATATCCAGTGCACATATATTAAATATCCAGTCCACATATATTAAATATCCAGTGCACATATATTAAATATCCAGTGCACATATATTATATATATTCAGTGCACATATATTATATATATCCAGTGCACATATATTAAATATCCAGTGCACATATATTAAATATCCAGTGCACATATATTATATATCCAGTGCACACATATTATATATATCCAGTGCACATATAGTATATATATCCAGTGCACATATATTATATATATACAGTGCACATATATTAAATATCCAGTGCACATATATTATATATATCAAGTGCACATATATTATATATATACAGTGCACATATATTAAATATCCAGTGCACATATATTATATATATCCAGTGCACATATATTAAATATCCAGTGCACATATATTATATATATCCAGTGCACATATATTAAATATCCAGTGCACTTATATTAAATATCCAGTGCATCTACATTATATATATCCAGTGCACATATATTAAATATCCAGTCCACATATATTAAATATCCAGTGCACATATATTAAATATCCAGTGCACATATATTATATATATTCAGTGCACATATATTATATATATCCAGTGCACATATATTAAATATCCAGTGCACATATATTAAATATCCAGTGCACATATATTATATATCCAGTGCACACATATTATATATATCCAGTGCACATATAGTATATATATCCAGTGCACATATATTATATATATACAGTGCACATATATTAAATATCCAGTGCACATATATTATATATATCCAGTGCACATATATTATATATATACAGTGCACATATATTAAATATCCAGTGCACATATATTATATATATCCAGTGCACATATATTAAATATCCAGTGCACATATATTATATATATCCAGTGCACATATATTATATATATCCAGTGCACATATATTATATATCCAGTGCACACATATTATATATATCCAGTGCACATATATTAAATATCCAGTGCACATATATTATATATATCCAGTGCACATATATTAAATATCCAGTGCACATATATTATATATATCCAGTGCACATATATTAAATATCCAGTGCAAATATATTATATTTCCAGTGCACATATATTAAATATCCAGTGCAGATATATTATATATCCAGTGCATATATATTAAATATCCAGTGCATATATATTATATATATCCAGTGCACTTATATTATATATATCCAGTGCACATATATTAAATATTCAGTGCACTTATATTAAATATCCAGTGCATTTACATTATATATATCCAGTGCACATATATTAAATATCCAGTGCACATATATTAAATATCCAGTGCACATATATTAAATATCCAGTGCACATATATTATATATATCCAGTGCACATATATTAAATATCCAGTGCACATATATCATATTTCCAGTGCACATATATTAAATATCCAGTGCAGATATATTATATATCCAGTGCACATATATTGTATATATCCAGTGCACATATATTAAAAATCCAGTGCACATATATTAAAAATCCAGTGCACATATATTAAATATCCAGTGCACATATATTATATATATCCAGTGCACATATATTAAATATCCAGTGCACATATATTAAATATCCAGTGCACATATATTATATATCCAGTGCACACATATTATATATATCTAGTGCACATATAGTATATATATCCAGTGCACATATATTAAATATCCAGTGCACATATATTATATATATCCAGTGGACATATATTATATATATCTAGTGCACATATATTAAATATCCAGTGCACATATATTAAATATCCAGTGCACATATATTATATATATATCCAGTGTGCATATATTAAATATCCAGTGCACATATATCATATTTCCAGTGCACATATATTAAATATCCAGTGCAGATATATTATATATCCAGTGCACATATATTATATACATCCAGTGCACATATATTAAAAATCCAGTGCACATATATTAAATATCCAGTGCACATATATTAAATATCCAGTGCACATATATTATATATATCCAGTGCACATATATTATATATATCCAGTGCACATATATTATATATATCCAGTGCACATATATTAAATATCCAGTGCACATATATCATATTTCCAGTGCACATATATTAAATATCCAGTGCAGATATATTATATATCCAGTGCACATATATTATATATATCCAGTGCACATATATTAAAAATCCAGTGCACATATATTAGATATATCTAGTGCACAAATATTATATATATCCAGTGCACATATATTATATATCCAGTGCACACATATTATATATATCCAGTGCACATATATTAAATATCCAGTGCACATATATTAAATATCCAGCGCACATATATTATATATATCCAGTGCAAATATATTAAATATCCAGTGCACATATATTATATATATCCAGTGCACATATATTAAATATCCAGTGCACTTATATTAAATATCCAGTGCATCTACATTATATATATCCAGTGCACATATATTAAATATCCAGTCCACATATATTAAATATCCAGTGCACATATATTAAATATCCAGTGCACATATATTATATATATTCAGTGCACATATATTATATATATCCAGTGCACATATATTAAATATCCAGTGCACATATATTAAATATCCAGTGCACATATATTATATATCCAGTGCACACATATTATATATATCCAGTGCACATATAGTATATATATCCAGTGCACATATATTATATATATACAGTGCACATATATTAAATATCCAGTGCACATATATTATATATATCCAGTGCACATATATTATATATATACAGTGCACATATATTAAATATCCAGTGCACATATATTATATATATCCAGTGCACATATATTAAATATCCAGTGCACATATATTATATATATCCAGTGCACATATATTATATATATCCAGTGCACATATATTATATATCCAGTGCACACATATTATATATATCCAGTGCACATATATTAAATATCCAGTGCACATATATTATATATATCCAGTGCACATATATTAAATATCCAGTGCACATATATTATATATATCCAGTGCACATATATTAAATATCCAGTGCAAATATATTATATTTCCAGTGCACATATATTAAATATCCAGTGCAGATATATTATATATCCAATGCATATATATTAAATATCCAGTGCATATATATTATATATATCCAGTGCACTTATATTATATATATCCAGTGCACATATATTAAATATTCAGTGCACTTATATTAAATATCCAGTGCATTTACATTATATATATCCAGTGCACATATATTAAATATCCAGTGCACATATATTAAATATCCAGTGCACATATATTAAATATCCAGTGCACATATATTATATATATCCAGTGCACATATATTAAATATCCAGTGCACATATATCATATTTCCAGTGCACATATATTAAATATCCAGTGCAGATATATTATATATCCAGTGCACATATATTGTATATATCCAGTGCACATATATTAAAAATCCAGTGCACATATATTAAAAATCCAGTGCACATATATTAAATATCCAGTGCACATATATTATATATATCCAGTGCACATATATTAAATATCCAGTGCACATATATTAAATATCCAGTGCACATATATTATATATCCAGTGCACACATATTATATATATCTAGTGCACATATAGTATATATATCCAGTGCACATATATTAAATATCCAGTGCACATATATTATATATATCCAGTGGACATATATTATATATATCTAGTGCACATATATTAAATATCCAGTGCACATATATTAAATATCCAGTGCACATATATTATATATATATCCAGTGTGCATATATTAAATATCCAGTGCACATATATCATATTTCCAGTGCACATATATTAAATATCCAGTGCAGATATATTATATATCCAGTGCACATATATTATATACATCCAGTGCACATATATTAAAAATCCAGTGCACATATATTAAATATCCAGTGCACATATATTAAATATCCAGTGCACATATATTATATATATCCAGTGCACATATATTATATATATCCAGTGCACATATATTATATATATCCAGTGCACATATATTAAATATCCAGTGCACATATATCATATTTCCAGTGCACATATATTAAATATCCAGTGCAGATATATTATATATCCAGTGCACATATATTATATATATCCAGTGCACATATATTAAAAATCCAGTGCACATATATTAGATATATCTAGTGCACAAATATTATATATATCCAGTGCACATATATTATATATCCAGTGCACACATATTATATATATCCAGTGCACATATATTAAATATCCAGTGCACATATATTAAATATCCAGCGCACATATATTATATATATCCAGTGCAAATATATTAAATATCCAGTGCACATATATTATATATATCCAGTGCACATATATTAAATATCCAGTGCACATATATTAAATATCCAGTGCACATATATTATATATATCCAGTGCACATATATTAAATATCCAGTGCACATATATTATATATATATCCAGTGCAGATATATTAAATATCCAGTGCACATATATTAAATATCCAGTGCACATATATTATATATATCCAGTGCAGATATATTAAATATCCAGTGCACATATATTATATATATCCAGTGCACATATATTAAATATCCAGTGCAGTTATATTATATATCCAGTGCACAAATATTATATATATCCAGTGCACATATATAATAAATATCCAGTGCACATATATTACATATATCCTGTGCACATATATTAAATATCCAGTGCACATATAATAAATATCCAGTGCACATATATTATATATATCCAGTGCACATATATTAATTATCCAGTGCACACATAATAAATATCCAGTGCACATATATTATATATATCTAGTGCACATATATTAAATATCCAGTGCACATATATTATATTTCCAGTGCACATATATTAAATTTCCAGTGCAGATATATTATATATCCAGTGCACATATATTATATATATTCAGCGCACATATATTAAATATCCAGTTCACATATATTATATATCCAGTGCACACATATTATATATATCCAAAGCACTTATATTAAATATCCAGTGCACATATATTAAATATCCAGTGCACATATATTATATATCCAGTGCACACATATTATATATATCCAGTGCACATATATTAAATATCCAGTGCACATATATTATATATATCCAGTGCACATATATTAAATATCTAGTGCACATATATTATATATATCCAGTGCACATATATTATATGTATCCAGTGCACATATATTATATATATCCAGTGCACATATATTAAATATCCAGTGCACATATATTATATATATCCAGTGCACATATATTATATATATCCAGTGCACATATATTAAATATCCAGTGCACATATATTATATATATCCAGTGCACATATATTATATGTATCCAGTGCACATATATTAAATATCCAGTGCACATATATTAAATATCCAGTGCACATATATTATATTTCCAGTGCACATATATTATATATATCCAGTGCACATATATTAAATATCCAGTGCAAATATATTATATTTCCAGTGCACATATATTAAATATCCAGTGCAGATATATTATATATCCAGTGCATATATATTAAATATCCAGTGCACATATATTATATATATCCAGTGCACTTATATTATATATATCCAGTGCACTTATATTAAATATCCAGTGCATTTACATTATATATATCCAGTGCACATATATTAAATATCCAGTGCACATATATTAAATATCCAGTGCACATATATTATATAAATCCAGTGCACATATATTAAATATCCAGTGCACATATATTAAATATCCAGTGCACATATATTATATATCCAGTGCACACATATTATATATATCCAGTGCACATATAATATATATATCCAGTGCACATATATTAAATATCCAGTGCACATATATTATATATATCCAGTGCACATATATTATATATATCCAGTGCACATATATTATATATATCCAGTGCACATATATTAAATATCCAGAGCACATATATTAAATATCCAGTGCACATATATTAAATATCCAGTGCACATATATTACATATATTCAGTGCACATATATTAAATATCCAGAGCACATATATTATATTTCCAGTGCACATATATTAAATATCCAGTGCACATGTATTATATATCCAGTGCACATATATTATATATATCCAGTTCACATATATTAAATATCCAGGGCACATACATTAAATTTCCAGTGCACATATATTAAATATCCAGTGCAAATATATTATATATATCCAGTGCACATATATTAAATATCCAGTGCACATATATTAAATATCCAGTGCACATATATTAAATATCCAGTGCACATATATTATATATATCCAGTGCACATTATTAAATATCCAGTGCACATATATTATATATATCCAGTGCACCTATATTAAATATCCAGTGCAAATATATTATATTTCCAGTGCACATATATTAAATATCCAGTGCAGATATATTATATATCCAGTGCATATATATTAAATATCCAGTGCACATATATTATATATATCCAGTGCACTTATATTATATATATCCAGTGCACATATATTAAAATATCCAGTGCACTTATATTAAATATCCAGTGCATCTACATTATATATATCCAGTGCACATATATTAAATATCCAGTCCACATATATTAAATATCCAGTGCACATATATTAAATATCCAGTGCACATATATTATATATATTCAGTGCACATATATTATATATATCCAGTGCACATATATTAAATATCCAGTGCACATATATTAAATATCCAGTGCACATATATTATATATCCAGTGCACACATATTATATATATCCAGTGCACATATAGTATATATATCCAGTGCACATATATTAAATATCCAGTGCACATATATTATATATATCCAGTGCACATATATTATATATATACAGTGCACATATATTAAATATCCAGTGCACATATATTATATATATCCAGTGCACATATATTAAATATCCAGTGCACATATATTATATATATCCAGTGCACATATATTATATATATCCAGTGCACATATATTATATATCCAGTGCACACATATTATATATATCCAGTGCACATATATTAAATATCCAGTGCACATATATTATATATATCCAGTGCACATATATTAAATATCCAGTGCACATATATTATATATATCCAGTGCACATATATTAAATATCCAGTGCAAATATATTATATTTCCAGTGCACATATATTAAATATCCAGTGCAGATATATTATACATCCAGTGCATATATATTAAATATCCAGTGCACATATATTATATATATCCAGTGCACTTATATTATATATATCCAGTGCACATATATTAAATATTCAGTGCACTTATATTAAATATCCAGTGCATTTACATTATATATATCCAGTGCACATATATTAAAAATCCAGTGCACATATATTAAATATCCAGTGCACATATATTAAATATCCAGAGCACATATATTATATTTCCAGTGCACATATATTAAATATCCAGTGCACATGTATTATATATCCAGTGCACATATATTATATATATCCAGTTCACATATATAAATATCCAGGGCACATACATTAAATATCCAGTGCACATATATTAAATATCCAGTGCAAATATATTATATATATCCAGTGCACATATATTAAATATCCAGTGCACATATATTAAATATCCAGTGCACATATATTAAATATCCAGTGCACATATATTATATATATCCAGTGCACATATATTAAATATCCAGTGCACATATATTATATATATCCAGTGCACATATATTAAATATCCAGTGCAAATATATTATATTTCCAGTGCACATATATTAAATATCCAGTGCAGATATATTATATATCCAGTGCATATATATTAAATATCCAGTGCACATATATTATATATATCCAGTGCACTTATATTATATATATCCAGTGCACATATATTAAATATCCAGTGCACTTATATTAAATATCCAGTGCATCTACATTATATATATCCAGTGCACATATATTAAATATCCAGTCCACATATATTAAATATCCAGTGCACATATATTAAATATCCAGTGCACATATATTATATATATTCAGTGCACATATATTATATATATCCAGTGCACATATATTAAATATCCAGTGCACATATATTAAATATCCAGTGCACATATATTATATATCCAGTGCACACATATTATATATATCCAGTGCACATATAGTATATATATCCAGTGCACATATATTATATATATACAGTGCACATATATTAAATATCCAGTGCACATATATTATATATATCAAGTGCACATATATTATATATATACAGTGCACATATATTAAATATCCAGTGCACATATATTATATATATCCAGTGCACATATATTAAATATCCAGTGCACATATATTATATATATCCAGTGCACATATATTAAATATCCAGTGCACTTATATTAAATATCCAGTGCACTTATATTAAATATCCAGTGCATCTACATTATATATATCCAGTGCACATATATTAAATATCCAGTCCACATATATTAAATATCCAGTGCACATATATTAAATATCCAGTGCACATATATTATATATATTCAGTGCACATACATTATATATATCCAGTGCACATATATTAAATATCCAGTGCACATATATTAAATATCCAGTGCACATATATTATATATCCAGTGCACACATATTATATATATCCAGTGCACATATATTATATATATACAGTGCACATATATTAAATATCCAGTGCACATATATTATATATATCCAGTGCACATATATTATATATATACAGTGCACATATATTAAATATCCAGTGCACATATATTATATATATCCAGTGCACATATATTAAATATCCAGTGCACATATATTATATATATCCAGTGCACATATATTATATATATCCAGTGCACATATATTATATATCCAGTGCACACATATTATATATATCCAGTGCACATATATTAAATATCCAGTGCACATATATTATATATATCCAGTGCACATATATTAAATATCCAGTGCACATATATTATATATATCCAGTGCACATATATTAAATATCCAGTGCAAATATATTATATTTCCAGTGCACATATATTAAATATCCAGTGCAGATATATTATATATCCAGTGCATATATATTAAATATCCAGTGCATATATATTATATATATCCAGTGCACTTATATTATATATATCCAGTGCACATATATTAAATATTCAGTGCACTTATATTAAATATCCAGTGCATTTACATTATATATATCCAGTGCACATATATTAAATATCCAGTGCACATATATTAAATATCCAGTGCACATATATTATATATATCCAGTGCACATATATTAAATATCCAGTGCACATATATCATATTTCCAGTGCACATATATTAAATATCCAGTGCAGATATATTATATATCCAGTGCACATATATTGTATATATCCAGTGCACATATATTAAAAATCCAGTGCACATATATTAAAAATCCAGTGCACATATATTAAATATCCAGTGCACATATATTATATATATCCAGTGCACATATATTAAATATCCAGTGCACATATATTAAATATCCAGTGCACATATATTATATATCCAGTGCACACATATTATATATATCTAGTGCACATATAGTATATATATCCAGTGCACATATATTAAATATCCAGTGCACATATATTATATATATCCAGTGGACATATATTATATATATCTAGTGCACATATATTAAATATCCAGTGCACATATATTAAATATCCAGTGCACATATATTATATATATATCCAGTGTGCATATATTAAATATCCAGTGCACATATATCATATTTCCAGTGCACATATATTAAATATCCAGTGCAGATATATTATATATCCAGTGCACATATATTATATACATCCAGTGCACATATATTAAAAATCCAGTGCACATATATTAAATATCCAGTGCACATATATTAAATATCCAGTGCACATATATTATATATATCCAGTGCACATATATTATATATATCCAGTGCACATATATTATATATATCCAGTGCACATATATTAAATATCCAGTGCACATATATCATATTTCCAGTGCACATATATTAAATATCCAGTGCAGATATATTATATATCCAGTGCACATATATTATATATATCCAGTGCACATATATTAAAAATCCAGTGCACATATATTAGATATATCTAGTGCACAAATATTATATATATCCAGTGCACATATATTATATATCCAGTGCACACATATTATATATATCCAGTGCACATATATTAAATATCCAGTGCACATATATTAAATATCCAGCGCACATATATTATATATATCCAGTGCAAATATATTAAATATCCAGTGCACATATATTATATATATCCAGTGCACATATATTAAATATCCAGTGCACTTATATTAAATATCCAGTGCATCTACATTATATATATCCAGTGCACATATATTAAATATCCAGTCCACATATATTAAATATCCAGTGCACATATATTAAATATCCAGTGCACATATATTATATATATTCAGTGCACATATATTATATATATCCAGTGCACATATATTAAATATCCAGTGCACATATATTAAATATCCAGTGCACATATATTATATATCCAGTGCACACATATTATATATATCCAGTGCACATATAGTATATATATCCAGTGCACATATATTATATATATATACAGTGCACATATATTAAATATCCAGTGCACATATATTATATATATCCAGTGCACATATATTATATATATACAGTGCACATATATTAAATATCCAGTGCACATATATTATATATATCCAGTGCACATATATTAAATATCCAGTGCACATATATTATATATATCCAGTGCACATATATTATATATATCCAGTGCACATATATTATATATCCAGTGCACACATATTATATATATCCAGTGCACATATATTAAATATCCAGTGCACATATATTATATATATCCAGTGCACATATATTAAATATCCAGTGCACATATATTATATATATCCAGTGCACATATATTAAATATCCAGTGCAAATATATTATATTTCCAGTGCACATATATTAAATATCCAGTGCAGATATATTATATATCCAGTGCATATATATTAAATATCCAGTGCATATATATTATATATATCCAGTGCACTTATATTATATATATCCAGTGCACATATATTAAATATTCAGTGCACTTATATTAAATATCCAGTGCATTTACATTATATATATCCAGTGCACATATATTAAATATCCAGTGCACATATATTAAATATCCAGTGCACATATATTAAATATCCAGTGCACATATATTATATATATCCAGTGCACATATATTAAATATCCAGTGCACATATATCATATTTCCAGTGCACATATATTAAATATCCAGTGCAGATATATTATATATCCAGTGCACATATATTGTATATATCCAGTGCACATATATTAAAAATCCAGTGCACATGTATTAAAAATCCAGTGCACATATATTAAATATCCAGTGCACATATATTATATATATCCAGTGCACATATATTAAATATCCAGTGCACATATATTAAATATCCAGTGCACATATATTATATATCCAGTGCACACATATTATATATATATCTAGTGCACATATAGTATATATATCCAGTGCACATATATTAAATATCCAGTGCACATATATTATATATATCCAGTGGACATATATTATATATATCTAGTGCACATATATTAAATATCCAGTGCACATATATTAAATATCCAGTGCACATATATTATATATATATCCAGTGTGCATATATTAAATATCCAGTGCACATATATCATATTTCCAGTGCACATATATTAAATATCCAGTGCAGATATATTATATATCCAGTGCACATATATTATATACATCCAGTGCACATATATTAAAAATCCAGTGCACATATATTAAATATCCAGTGCACATATATTAAATATCCAGTGCACATATATTATATATATCCAGTGCACATATATTATATATATCCAGTGCACATATATTATATATATCCAGTGCACATATATTAAATATCCAGTGCACATATATCATATTTCCAGTGCACATATATTAAATATCCAGTGCAGATATATTATATATCCAGTGCACATATATTATATATATCCAGTGCACATATATTAAAAATCCAGTGCACATATATTAGATATATCTAGTGCACAAATATTATATATATCCAGTGCACATATATTATATATCCAGTGCACACATATTATATATATCCAGTGCACATATATTAAATATCCAGTGCACATATATTAAATATCCAGCGCACATATATTATATATATCCAGTGCAAATATATTAAATATCCAGTGCACATATATTATATATATCCAGTGCACATATATTAAATATCCAGTGCACATATATTAAATATCCAGTGCACATATATTATATATATCCAGTGCAGATATATTAAATATCCAGTGCACATATATTAAATATCCAGTGCACATATATTAAATATCCAGTGCACATATATTATATTTCCAGTGCACATATATTAATTATCCAGTGCAGATATATTATATATCTAGTGCACATATATTATATATATCCAGTGCACATATATTAAAAATCCAGTGCACATATATTAGATATATCTAGTGCACAAATATTATATACATCCAGTGCACATATATTATATATCCAGTGCACACATATTATATATATCCAGTGCACATATATTAAATATCCAGTGCACATATATTAAATATCCAGTGCACATATATTATATATATCCAGTGCAAATATATAAAATATCCAGTGCACATATATTATATATATCCAGTGCACATATATTAAATATCCAGTGCACATATATTAAATATCCAGTGCACATATATTATATATATCCAGTGCACATATATTAAATATCCAGTGCACATATATTATATATATATCCAGTGCAGATATATTAAATATCCAGTGCACATATATTAAATATCCAGTGCACATATATTATATATATCCAGTGCAGATATATTAAATATCCAGTGCACATATATTATATATATCCAGTGCACATATATTAAATATCCAGTGCAGTTATATTATATATCCAGTGCACAAATATTATATATATCCAGTGCACATATATAATAAATATCCAGTGCACATATATTACATATATCCTGTGCACATATATTAAATATCCAGTGCACATATAATAAATATCCAGTGCACATATATTATATATATCCAGTGCACATATATTAATTATCCAGTGCACACATAATAAATATCCAGTGCACATATATTATATATATCTAGTGCACATATATTAAATATCCAGTGCACATATATTATATTTCCAGTGCACATATATTAAATTTCCAGTGCAGATATATTATATATCCAGTGCACATATATTATATATATTCAGCGCACATATATTAAATATCCAGTTCACATATATTATATATCCAGTGCACACATATTATATATATCCAAAGCACTTATATTAAATATCCAGTGCACATATATTAAATATCCAGTGCACATATATTATATATCCAGTGCACACATATTATATATATCCAGTGCACATATATTAAATATCCAGTGCACATATATTATATATATCCAGTGCACATATATTAAATATCCAGTGCACATATATTATATATATCCAGTGCACATATATTATATATATCCAGTGCACATATATTAAATATCCAGTGCACATATATTATATATATCCAGTGCACATATATTAAATATCCAGTGCACATATATTATATATATCCAGTGCACATATATTATATGTATCCAGTGCACATATATTATATATATCCAGTGCACATATATTAAATATCCAGTGCACATATATTATATATATCCAGTGCACATATATTATATATATCCAGTGCACATATATTAAATATCCAGTGCACATATATTATATATATCCAGTGCACATATATTATATGTATCCAGTGCACATATATTAAATATCCAGTGCACATATATTAAATATCCAGTGCACATATATTATATTTCCAGTGCACATATATTATATATATCCAGTGCACATATATTAAATATCCAGTGCAAATATATTATATTTCCAGTGCACATATATTAAATATCCAGTGCAGATATATTATATATCCAGTGCATATATATTAAATATCCAGTGCACATATATTATATATATCCAGTGCACTTATATTATATATATCCAGTGCACTTATATTAAATATCCAGTGCATTTACATTATATATATCCAGTGCACATATATTAAATATCCAGTGCACATATATTAAATATCCAGTGCACATATATTATATAAATCCAGTGCACATATATTAAATATCCAGTGCACATATATTAAATATCCAGTGCACATATATTATATATCCAGTGCACACATATTATATATATCCAGTGCACATATAATATATATATATCCAGTGCACATATATTAAATATCCAGTGCACATATATTATATATATCCAGTGCACATATATTATATATATCCAGTGCACATATATTATATATATCCAGTGCACATATATTAAATATCCAGAGCACATATATTAAATATCCAGTGCACATATATTAAATATCCAGTGCACATATATTACATATATTCAGTGCACATATATTAAATATCCAGAGCACATATATTATATTTCCAGTGCACATATATTAAATATCCAGTGCACATGTATTATATATCCAGTGCACATATATTATATATATCCAGTTCACATATATTAAATATCCAAGGCACATACATTAAATTTCCAGTGCACATATATTAAATATCCAGTGCAAATATATTATATATATCCAGTGCACATATATTAAATATCCAGTGCACATATATTAAATATCCAGTGCACATATATTAAATATCCAGTGCACATATATTATATATATCCAGTGCACATATATTAAATATCCAGTGCACATATATTATATATATCCAGTGCACCTATATTAAATATCCAGTGCAAATATATTATATTTCCAGTGCACATATATTAAATATCCAGTGCAGATATATTATATATCCAGTGCATATATATTAAATATCCAGTGCACATATATTATATATATCCAGTGCACTTATATTATATATATCCAGTGCACATATATTAAATATCCAGTGCACTTATATTAAATATCCAGTGCATCTACATTATATATATCCAGTGCACATATATTAAATATCCAGTCCACATATATTAAATATCCAGTGCACATATATTAAATATCCAGTGCACATATATTATATATATTCAGTGCACATATATTATATATATCCAGTGCACATATATTAAATATCCAGTGCACATATATTAAATATCCAGTGCACATATATTATATATCCAGTGCACACATATTATATATATCCAGTGCACATATAGTATATATATCCAGTGCACATATATTAAATATCCAGTGCACATATATTATATATATCCAGTGCACATATATTATATATATACAGTGCACATATATTAAATATCCAGTGCACATATATTATATATATCCAGTGCACATATATTAAATATCCAGTGCACATATATTATATATATCCAGTGCACATATATTATATATATCCAGTGCACATATATTATATATCCAGTGCACACATATTATATATATCCAGTGCACATATATTAAATATCCAGTGCACATATATTAAATATCCAGTGCACATATATTATATATATCCAGTGCACATATATTATATATATCCAGTGCACATATATTATATATCCAGTGCACACATATTATATATATCCAGTGCACATATATTAAATATCCAGTGCACATATATTATATATATCCAGTGCACATATATTAAATATCCAGTGCACATATATTATATATATCCAGTGCACATATATTAAATATCCAGTGCAAATATATTATATTTCCAGTGCACATATATTAAATATCCAGTGCAGATATATTATACATCCAGTGCATATATATTAAATATCCAGTGCACATATATTATATATATCCAGTGCACTTATATTATATATATCCAGTGCACATATATTAAATATTCAGTGCACTTATATTAAATATCCAGTGCATTTACATTATATATATCCAGTGCACATATATTAAAAATCCAGTGCACATATATTAAATATCCAGTGCACATATATTAAATATCCAGTGCACATATATTATATATATCCAGTGCACATATATTAAATATCCAGTGCACATATATCATATTTCCAGTGCACATATATTAAATATCCTGTGCAGATATATTATATATCCAGTGCACATATATTGTATATATCCAGTGCACATATATTAAAAATCCAGTGCACATATATTAAATATCCAGTGCACATATATTAAATATCCAGTGCACATATATTATATATATCCAGTGCACATATATTAAATATCCAGTGCACATATATTAAATATCCAGTGCACATATATTAAATATCCAGTGCACATATATTATATATATCCAGTGCACATATATTAAATATCCAGTGCACATATATTATATATATCCAGTGCACCTATATTAAATATCCAGTGCAAATATATTATATTTCCAGTGCACATATATTAAATATCCAGTGCAGATATATTATATATCCAGTGCATATATATTAAATATCCAGTGCACATATATTATATATATCCAGTGCACTTATATTATATATATCCAGTGCACATATATTAAATATCCAGTGCACTTATATTAAATATCCAGTGCATCTACATTATATATATCCAGTGCACATATATTAAATATCCAGTCCACATATATTAAATATCCAGTGCACATATATTAAATATCCAGTGCACATATATTATATATATTCAGTGCACATATATTATATATATCCAGTGCACATATATTAAATATCCAGTGCACATATATTAAATATCCAGTGCACATATATTATATATCCAGTGCACACATATTATATATATCCAGTGCACATATAGTATATATATCCAGTGCACATATATTAAATATCCAGTGCACATATATTATATATATCCAGTGCACATATATTATATATATACAGTGCACATATATTAAATATCCAGTGCACATATATTATATATATCCAGTGCACATATATTAAATATCCAGTGCACATATATTATATATATCCAGTGCACATATATTATATATATCCAGTGCACATATATTATATATCAAGTGCACACATATTATATATATCCAGTGCACATATATTAAATATCCAGTGCACATATATTATATATATCCAGTGCACATATATTAAATATCCAGTGCACATATATTATATATATCCAGTGCACATATATTAAATATCCAATGCAAATATATTATATTTCCAGTGCACATATATTAAATATCCAGTGCAGATATATTATACATCCAGTGCATATATATTAAATATCCAGTGCACATATATTATATATATCCAGTGCACTTATATTATATATATCCAGTGCACATATATTAAATATTCAGTGCACTTATATTAAATATCCAGTGCATTTACATTATATATATCCAGTGCACATATATTAAAAATCCAGTGCACATATATTAAATATCCAGTGCACATATATTAAATATCCAGTGCACATATATTATATATATCCAGTGCACATATATTAAATATCCAGTGCACATATATCATATTTCCAGTGCACATATATTAAATATCCTGTGCAGATATATTATATATCCAGTGCACATATATTGTATATATCCAGTGCACATATATTAAAAATCCAGTGCACATATATTAAATATCCAGTGCACATATATTAAATATCCAGTGCACATATATTATATATATCCAGTGCACATATATTAAATATCCAGTGCACATATATTAAATATCCAGTGCACATATATTATATATCCAGTGCACACATATTATATATATCCAGTGCACATATAGTATATATATCCAGTGCACATATATTAAATATCCAGTGCACATATATTATATATATCCAGTGGACATATATTATATATATCTAGTGCACATATATTAAATATCCAGTGCACATATATTAAATATCCAGTGCACATATATTATATATATATCCAGTGTGCATATATTAAATATCCAGTGCACATATATCATATTTCCAGTGCACATATATTAAATATCCAGTGCAGATATATTATATATCCAGTGCACATATATTATATACATCCAGTGCACATATATTAAAAATCCAGTGCACATATATTAAATATCCAGTGCACATATATTAAGTATCCAGTGCACATATATTATATATATCCAGTGCACATATATTAAATATCCAGTGCACATATATTATATATATCCAGTGCACATATATTATATATATACAGTGCACATATATTAAATATCCAGTGCACATATATTATATATATCCAGTGCACATATATTAAATATCCAGTGCACATATATTATATATATCCAGTGCACATATATTATATATATCCAGTGCACATATATTATATATCCAGTGCACACATATTATATATATCCAGTGCACATATATTAAATATCCAGTGCACATATATTATATATATCCAGTGCACATATATTAAATATCCAGTGCACATATATTATATATATCCAGTGCACATATATTAAATATCCAGTGCAAATATATTATATTTCCAGTGCACATATATTAAATATCCAGTGCAGATATATTATATATCCAGTGCATATATATTAAATATCCAGTGCACATATATTATATATATCCAGTGCACTTATATTATATATATCCAGTGCACATATATTAAATATTCAGTGCACTTATATTAAATATCCAGTGCATTTACATTATATATATCCAGTGCACATATATTAAATATCCAGTGCACATATATTAAATATCCAGTGCACATATATTATATATATCCAGTGCACATATATTAAATATCCAGTGCACATATATCATATTTCCAGTGCACATATATTAAATATCCAGTGCACATATATTATATATCCAGTGCACATATATTGTATATATCCAGTGCACATATATTAAAAATCCAGTGCACATATATTAAATATCCAGTGCACATATATTATATATATCCAGTGCACATATATTAAATATCCAGTGCACATATATTAAATATCCAGTGCACATATATTATATATCCAGTGCACACATATTATATATATCCAGTGCACATATAGTATATATATCCAGTGCACATATATTAAATATCCAGTGCACATATATTATATATATCCAGTGGACATATATTATATATATCTAGTGCACATATATTAAATATCCAGTGCACATATATTAAATATCCAGTGCACATATATTATATATATATCCAGTGTGCATATATTAAATATCCAGTGCACATATATCATGTTTCCAGTGCACATATATTAAATATCCAGTGCAGATATATTATATATCCAGTGCACATATATTATATACATCCAGTGCACATATATTAAAAATCCAGTGCACATATATTAAATATCCAGTGCACATATATTAAATATCCAGTGCACATATATTATATATATCCAGTGCACATATATTATATATATCCAGTGCACATATATTATATATATCCAGTGCACATATATTAAATATCCAGTGCACATATATCATATTTCCAGTGCAGATATATTATATATCCAGTGCAGATATATTATATATCCAGTGCACATATATTATATATATCCAGTGCACATATATTAAAAATCCAGTGCACATATATTTGATATATCTAGTGCACAAATATTATATATATCCAGTGCACATATATTATATATCCAGTGCACACATATTATATATATCCAGTGCACATATATTAAATATCCAGTGCACATATATTAAATATCCAGCGCACATATATTATATATATCCAGTGCAAATATATTAAATATCCAGTGCACATATATTATATATATCCAGTGCACATATATTAAATATCCAGTGCACATATATTAAATATCCAGTGCACATATATTATATATATCCAGTGCAGATATATTAAATATCCAGTGCACATATATTAAATATCCAGTGCACATATATTAAATATCCAGTGCACATATATCATATTTCCAGTGCACATATATTAATTATCCAGTGCAGATATATTATATATCCAGTGCACATATATTATATATATCCAGTGCACATATATTAAAAATCCAGTGCACATATATTAGATATATCTAGTGCACAAATATTATATATATCCAGTGCACATATATTATATATCCAGTGCACACATATTATATATATCCAGTGCACATATATTAAATATCCAGTGCACATATATTAAATATCCAGTGCACATATATTATATATATCCAGTGCAAATATATTAAATATCCAGTGCACATATATTATATATATCCAGTGCACATATATTAAATATCCAGTGCACATATATTAAATATCCAGTGCACATATATTATATATATCCAGTGCACATATATTAAATATCCAGTGCACATATATTATATATATATCCAGTGCAGATATATTAAATATCCAGTGCACATATATTAAATATCCAGTGCACATATATTATATATATCCAGTGCAGATATATTAAATATCCAGTGCACATATATTATATATATCCAGTGCACATATATTAAATATCCAGTGCAGATATATTATATATCCAGTGCACATATATAATAAATATCCAGTGCACATATATTACATATATCCTGTGCACATATATTAAATATCCAGTGCACATATAATAAATATCCAGTGCACATATATTATATATATCCAGTGCACATATATTAATTATCCAGTGCACACATAATAAATATCCAGTGCACATATATTATATATATCCAGTGCACATATATTAAATATCCAGTGCACATATATTATATTTCCAGTGCACATATATTAAATTTCCAGTGCAGATATATTATATATCCAGTGCACATATATTATATATATGCAGCGCACATATATTAAATATCCAGTTCACATATATTATATATCCAGTGCACACATATTATATATATCCAGTGCACATATATTAAATATCCAGTGCACATATATTATATATATCCAGTGCACATATATTAAATATCCAGTGCACATATATTATATATATCCAGTGCACATATATTATATATATCCAGTGCACATATATTATATATATCCAGTGCACATATATTAAATTTCCAGTGCACATATATTATATATATCCAGTGCACATATATTATATGTATCCAGTGCACATATATTATATATATCCAGTGCACATATATTAAATATCCAGTGCACATATATTATATATATCCAGTGCACATATATTATATATATCCAGTGCACATATATTAAATATCCAGTGCACATATATTATATATATCCAGTGCACATATATTACATGTATCCAGTGCACATATATTAAATATCCAGTGCACGTATATTAAATATCCAGTGCACATATATTATATATATCCAGTGCACATATATTAAATATCCAGTGCACATATATTATATATATCCAGTGCACATATATTAAACATCCAGTGCAGATATATTATATATCCAGTGCACACATATTATATATATCCAGTGCACATATATAATAAATATCCAGTGCACATATATTATATATATCCAGTGCACATATATTAAATATCCAGTGCACATATATAATAAATATCCAGGGCACATATATTATATATATCCAGTGCACATATATTATATATCCAGTGCACATATATTGTATATATCCAGTGCACATATATTAGATATTCAGTGCACATATATTATATATCCAGTGCACATATATTATATATCCAGTGCACATATATTAAATATATCCAGTGCACATATATTAAATATATCCAGTGCACATATATTAAATTTATCCAGTGCACATATATTATATATATCCATTGCACATATATTATAGATCCAGTGCACATATATTATTTATATCCATTGCACATATATTTAATATCCAGTGCACATATATTATATATATTCAGTTCACATATATTAAATAATCAGGGCACATACATTAATTATCCAGTGCACATATATTATATATATCCAGTGCACATATATTAAATATCCAGTGCATATATATCATATATCCAGTGCACACATATTATATATACCCAGTGCACATATATAATAAATGTCCAGTGCACATATATTATATATATCCAGTGCACATATATTAAATATCCAGTGCACATATATTAAATATCCAGTGCACATATATTAAATATCCAGTGCACATATATTATATATATCCAGTGCACATATATTAAATATCCAGTGCACATATATTATATTTCCAGTGCACATATATTAAATATCCAGTGCAGATATATTATATATCCAGTGCATATATATTAAATATCCAGTGCACATATATTATATATATCCAGTGCACTTATATTATATATATCCATTGCACATATATTAAACATCCAGAGCACTTATATTAAATATCCAGTGCATTTACATTATATATATCCAGTGCACATATATTAAATATCCAGTGCACATATATTAAATATCCAGTGCACATATATTAAATATCCAGTGCACACATATTATATATATCCAGTGCACATATATTAAATATCCAGTGCACATATATTATATATATCCAGTGCACATATATTAAATATCCAGTGCACATATATTATATATATCCAGTGCACATATATTAAATATCCAGTGCACATATATTATATATATCCAGTGCACATATATTAAATATCCAGTGCACATATATTATATATATCCAGTGCACATATATTATATATATCAAGTGCACATATATTAAATATCCAGTGCACGTATATTAAATATCCAGGGCACATATATTATATATATCCAGTGCACATATATTATATATCCAGTGCACATATATTGTATATATCCAGTGCACATATATTAGATATTCAGTGCACATATATTATATATCCAGTGCACATATATTATATATCCAGTGCACATATATTAAATATATCCAGTGTACATATATTAAATATATCCAGTGCACATATATTAAATATATCCAGTGCACATATATTATATATATATCCATTGCACATATATTATAGATCCAGTGCACATATATTATTTATATCCATTGCACATATATTTAATATCCAGTGCACATATATTATATATATTCAGTTCACATATATTAAATATCCAGGGCACATACATTAAATATCCAGTGCACATATATTATATATATCCAGTGCACATATATTAAATATCCAGTGCACATATATTATATATATGCAGTGCACTTATATTATATATATCCAGTGCACTTATATTAAATATCCAGTGCATTTACATTATATATATCCAGTGCACATATATTAAATATCCAGTGCACATATATTAAATATCCAGTGCACATATATTAAATATCCAGTGCACATATATTATATATATATATATCCAGTGCACATATATTATATAAATCCAGTGCACATATATTAAATATCCAGTGCACATATATTAAATATCCAGTGCACATATATTATATATCCAGTGCACACATATTATATATATCCAGTGCACATATAATATATATCCAGTGCACATATATTAAATATCCAGTGCACATATATTATATATATCCAGTGCACATATATTATATATATCCAGTGCACATATATTATATATATCCAGTGCACATATATTAAATATCCAGAGCACATATATTAAATATCCAGTGCACATATATTAAATATCCAGTGCACATATATTACATATATTCAGTGCACATATATTAAATATCCAGTGCACATATATTATATTTCCAGTGCACATATATTAAATATCCAGTGCACATGTATTATATGTCCAGTGCACATATATTATATATATCCAGTTCACATATATTAAATATCCAGGGCACATACATTAAATATCCAGTGCACATATATTAAATATCCAGTGCACATATATTAAATATCCAGTGCACATATATTATATATATCCAGTGCACATATATTAAATATCCAGTGCACATATATTATATATATCCAGTGCACCTATATTAAATATCCAGTGCAAATATATTATATTTCCAGTGCACATATATTAAATATCCAGTGCAGATATATTATATATCCAGTGCATATATATTAAATATCCAGTGCACATATATTATATATATCCAGTGCACTTATATTATATATATCCAGTGCACATATATTAAATATCCAGTGCACTTATATTAAATATCCAGTGCATCTACATTATATATATCCAGTGCACATATATTAAATATCCAGTCCACATATATTAAATATCCAGTGCACATATATTAAATATCCAGTGCACATATATTATATATATTCAGTGCACATATATTATATATATCCAGTGCACATATATTAAATATCCAGTGCACATATATTAAATATCCAGTGCACATATATTATATATCCAGTGCACACATATTATATATATCCAGTGCACATATAGTATATATATCCAGTGCACATATATTAAATATCCAGTGCACATATATTATATATATCCAGTGCACATATATTATATATATACAGTGCACATATATTAAATATCCAGTGCACATATATTATATATATCCAGTGCACATATATTAAATATCCAGTGCACATATATTATATATATCCAGTGCACATATATTATATATATCCAGTGCACATATATTATATATCCAGTGCACACATATTATATATATCCAGTGCACATATATTAAATATCCAGTGCACATATATTATATATATCCAGTGCACATATATTAAATATCCAGTGCACATATATTATATATATCCAGTGCACATATATTAAATATCCAGTGCAAATATATTATATTTCCAGTGCACATATATTAAATATCCAGTGCAGATATATTATACATCCAGTGCATATATATTAAATATCCAGTGCACATATATTATATATATCCAGTGCACTTATATTATATATATCCAGTGCACATATATTAAATATTCAGTGCACTTATATTAAATATCCAGTGCATTTACATTATATATATCCAGTGCACATATATTAAAAATCCAGTGCACATATATTAAATATCCAGTGCACATATATTAAATATCCAGAGCACATATATTATATTTCCAGTGCACATATATTAAATATCCAGTGCACATGTATTATATATCCAGTGCACATATATTATATATATCCAGTTCACATATATTAAATATCCAGGGCACATACATTAAATATCCAGTGCACATATATTAAATATCCAGTGCAAATATATTATATATATCCAGTGCACATATATTAAATATCCAGTGCACATATATTAAATATCCAGTGCACATATATTAAATATCCAGTGCACATATATTATATATATCCAGTGCACATATATTAAATATCCAGTGCACATATATTATATATATCCAGTGCACATATATTAAATATCCAGTGCAAATATATTATATTTCCAGTGCACATATATTAAATATCCAGTGCAGATATATTATATATCCAGTGCATATATATTAAATATCCAGTGCACATATATTATATATATCCAGTGCACTTATATTATATATATCCAGTGCACATATATTAAATATCCAGTGCACTTATATTAAATATCCAGTGCATCTACATTATATATATCCAGTGCACATATATTAAATATCCAGTCCACATATATTAAATATCCAGTGCACATATATTAAATATCCAGTGCACATATATTATATATATTCAGTGCACATATATTATATATATCCAGTGCACATATATTAAATATCCAGTGCACATATATTAAATATCCAGTGCACATATATTATATATCCAGTGCACACATATTATATATATCCAGTGCACATATAGTATATATATCCAGTGCACATATATTATATATATACAGTGCACATATATTAAATATCCAGTGCACATATATTATATATATCAAGTGCACATATATTATATATATACAGTGCACATATATTAAATATCCAGTGCACATATATTATATATATCCAGTGCACATATATTAAATATCCAGTGCACATATATTATATATATCCAGTGCACATATATTAAATATCCAGTGCACTTATATTAAATATCCAGTGCACTTATATTAAATATCCAGTGCATCTACATTATATATATCCAGTGCACATATATTAAATATCCAGTCCACATATATTAAATATCCAGTGCACATATATTAAATATCCAGTGCACATATATTATATATATTCAGTGCACATATATTATATATATCCAGTGCACATATATTAAATATCCAGTGCACATATATTAAATATCCAGTGCACATATATTATATATCCAGTGCACACATATTATATATATCCAGTGCACATATATTATATATATACAGTGCACATATATTAAATATCCAGTGCACATATATTATATATATCCAGTGCACATATATTATATATATACAGTGCACATATATTAAATATCCAGTGCACATATATTATATATATCCAGTGCACATATATTAAATATCCAGTGCACATATATTATATATATCCAGTGCACATATATTATATATATCCAGTGCACATATATTATATATCCAGTGCACACATATTATATATATCCAGTGCACATATATTAAATATCCAGTGCACATATATTATATATATCCAGTGCACATATATTAAATATCCAGTGCACATATATAATATATATCCAGTGCACATATATTAAATATCCAGTGCAAATATATTATATTTCCAGTGCACATATATTAAATATCCAGTGCAGATATATTATATATCCAGTGCATATATATTAAATATCCAGTGCATATATATTATATATATCCAGTGCACTTATATTATATATATCCAGTGCACATATATTAAATATTCAGTGCACTTATATTAAATATCCAGTGCATTTACATTATATATATCCAGTGCACATATATTAAATATCCAGTGCACATATATTAAATATCCAGTGCACATATATTAAATATCCAGTGCACATATATTATATATATCCAGTGCACATATATTAAATATCCAGTGCACATATATCATATTTCCAGTGCACATATATTAAATATCCAGTGCAGATATATTATATATCCAGTGCACATATATTGTATATATCCAGTGCACATATATTAAAAATCCAGTGCACATATATTAAAAATCCAGTGCACATATATTAAATATCCAGTGCACATATATTATATATATCCAGTGCACATATATTAAATATCCAGTGCACATATATTAAATATCCAGTGCACATATATTATATATCCAGTGCACACATATTATATATATCTAGTGCACATATAGTATATATATCCAGTGCACATATATTAAATATCCAGTGCACATATATTATATATATCCAGTGGACATATATTATATATATCTAGTGCACATATATTAAATATCCAGTGCACATATATTAAATATCCAGTGCACATATATTATATATATATCCAGTGTGCATATATTAAATATCCAGTGCACATATATCATATTTCCAGTGCACATATATTAAATATCCAGTGCAGATATATTATATATCCAGTGCACATATATTATATACATCCAGTGCACATATATTAAAAATCCAGTGCACATATATTAAATATCCAGTGCACATATATTAAATATCCAGTGCACATATATTATATATATCCAGTGCACATATATTATATATATCCAGTGCACATATATTATATATATCCAGTGCACATATATTAAATATCCAGTGCACATATATCATATTTCCAGTGCACATATATTAAATATCCAGTGCAGATATATTATATATCCAGTGCACATATATTATATATATCCAGTGCACATATATTAAAAATCCAGTGCACATATATTAGATATATCTAGTGCACAAATATTATATATATCCAGTGCACATATATTATATATCCAGTGCACACATATTATATATATCCAGTGCACATATATTAAATATCCAGTGCACATATATTAAATATCCAGCGCACATATATTATATATATCCAGTGCAAATATATTAAATATCCAGTGCACATATATTATATATATCCAGTGCACATATATTAAATATCCAGTGCACTTATATTAAATATCCAGTGCATCTACATTATATATATCCAGTGCACATATATTAAATATCCAGTCCACATATATTAAATATCCAGTGCACATATATTAAATATCCAGTGCACATATATTATATATATTCAGTGCACATATATTATATATATCCAGTGCACATATATTAAATATCCAGTGCACATATATTAAATATCCAGTGCACATATATTATATATCCAGTGCACACATATTATATATATCCAGTGCACATATAGTATATATATCCAGTGCACATATATTATATATATATACAGTGCACATATATTAAATATCCAGTGCACATATATTATATATATCCAGTGCACATATATTATATATATACAGTGCACATATATTAAATATCCAGTGCACATATATTATATATATCCAGTGCACATATATTAAATATCCAGTGCACATATATTATATATATCCAGTGCACATATATTATATATATCCAGTGCACATATATTATATATCCAGTGCACACATATTATATATATCCAGTGCACATATATTAAATATCCAGTGCACATATATTATATATATCCAGTGCACATATATTAAATATCCAGTGCAAATATATTATATTTCCAGTGCACATATATTAAATATCCAGTGCAGATATATTATATATCCAGTGCATATATATTAAATATCCAGTGCATATATATTATATATATCCAGTGCACTTATATTATATATATCCAGTGCACATATATTAAATATTCAGTGCACTTATATTAAATATCCAGTGCATTTACATTATATATATCCAGTGCACATATATTAAATATCCAGTGCACATATATTAAATATCCAGTGCACATATATTAAATATCCAGTGCACATATATTATATATATCCAGTGCACATATATTAAATATCCAGTGCACATATATCATATTTCCAGTGCACATATATTAAATATCCAGTGCAGATATATTATATATCCAGTGCACATATATTGTATATATCCAGTGCACATATATTAAAAATCCAGTGCACATGTATTAAAAATCCAGTGCACATATATTAAATATCCAGTGCACATATATTATATATATCCAGTGCACATATATTAAATATCCAGTGCACATATATTAAATATCCAGTGCACATATATTATATATCCAGTGCACACATATTATATATATATCTAGTGCACATATAGTATATATATCCAGTGCACATATATTAAATATCCAGTGCACATATATTATATATATCCAGTGGACATATATTATATATATCTAGTGCACATATATTAAATATCCAGTGCACATATATTAAATATCCAGTGCACATATATTATATATATATCCAGTGTGCATATATTAAATATCCAGTGCACATATATCATATTTCCAGTGCACATATATTAAATATCCAGTGCAGATATATTATATATCCAGTGCACATATATTATATACATCCAGTGCACATATATTAAAAATCCAGTGCACATATATTAAATATCCAGTGCACATATATTAAATATCCAGTGCACATATATTATATATATCCAGTGCACATATATTATATATATCCAGTGCACATATATTATATATATCCAGTGCACATATATTAAATATCCAGTGCACATATATCATATTTCCAGTGCACATATATTAAATATCCAGTGCAGATATATTATATATCCAGTGCACATATATTATATATATCCAGTGCACATATATTAAAAATCCAGTGCACATATATTAGATATATCTAGTGCACAAATATTATATATATCCAGTGCACATATATTATATATCCAGTGCACACATATTATATATATCCAGTGCACATATATTAAATATCCAGTGCACATATATTAAATATCCAGCGCACATATATTATATATATCCAGTGCAAATATATTAAATATCCAGTGCACATATATTATATATATCCAGTGCACATATATTAAATATCCAGTGCACATATATTAAATATCCAGTGCACATATATTATATATATCCAGTGCAGATATATTAAATATCCAGTGCACATATATTAAATATCCAGTGCACATATATTAAATATCCAGTGCACATATATTATATTTCCAGTGCACATATATTAATTATCCAGTGCAGATATATTATATATCTAGTGCACATATATTATATATATCCAGTGCACATATATTAAAAATCCAGTGCACATATATTAGATATATCTAGTGCACAAATATTATATACATCCAGTGCACATATATTATATATCCAGTGCACACATATTATATATATCCAGTGCACATATATTAAATATCCAGTGCACATATATTAAATATCCAGTGCACATATATTATATATATCCAGTGCAAATATATAAAATATCCAGTGCACATATATTATATATATCCAGTGCACATATATTAAATATCCAGTGCACATATATTAAATATCCAGTGCACATATATTATATATATCCAGTGCACATATATTAAATATCCAGTGCACATATATTATATATATATCCAGTGCAGATATATTAAATATCCAGTGCACATATATTAAATATCCAGTGCACATATATTATATATATCCAGTGCAGATATATTAAATATCCAGTGCACATATATTATATATATCCAGTGCACATATATTAAATATCCAGTGCAGTTATATTATATATCCAGTGCACAAATATTATATATATCCAGTGCACATATATAATAAATATCCAGTGCACATATATTACATATATCCTGTGCACATATATTAAATATCCAGTGCACATATAATAAATATCCAGTGCACATATATTATATATATCCAGTGCACATATATTAATTATCCAGTGCACACATAATAAATATCCAGTGCACATATATTATATATATCTAGTGCACATATATTAAATATCCAGTGCACATATATTATATTTCCAGTGCACATATATTAAATTTCCAGTGCAGATATATTATATATCCAGTGCACATATATTATATATATTCAGCGCACATATATTAAATATCCAGTTCACATATATTATATATCCAGTGCACACATATTATATATATCCAAAGCACTTATATTAAATATCCAGTGCACATATATTAAATATCCAGTGCACATATATTATATATCCAGTGCACACATATTATATATATCCAGTGCACATATATTAAATATCCAGTGCACATATATTATATATATCCAGTGCACATATATTAAATATCCAGTGCACATATATTATATATATCCAGTGCACATATATTATATATATCCAGTGCACATATATTAAATATCCAGTGCACATATATTATATATATCCAGTGCACATATATTAAATATCCAGTGCACATATATTATATATATCCAGTGCACATATATTATATGTATCCAGTGCACATATATTATATATATCCAGTGCACATATATTAAATATCCAGTGCACATATATTATATATATCCAGTGCACATATATTATATATATCCAGTGCACATATATTAAATATCCAGTGCACATATATTATATATATCCAGTGCACATATATTATATGTATCCAGTGCACATATATTAAATATCCAGTGCACATATATTAAATATCCAGTGCACATATATTATATTTCCAGTGCACATATATTATATATATCCAGTGCACATATATTAAATATCCAGTGCAAATATATTATATTTCCAGTGCACATATATTAAATATCCAGTGCAGATATATTATATATCCAGTGCATATATATTAAATATCCAGTGCACATATATTATATATATCCAGTGCACTTATATTATATATATCCAGTGCACTTATATTAAATATCCAGTGCATTTACATTATATATATCCAGTGCACATATATTAAATATCCAGTGCACATATATTAAATATCCAGTGCACATATATTATATAAATCCAGTGCACATATATTAAATATCCAGTGCACATATATTAAATATCCAGTGCACATATATTATATATCCAGTGCACACATATTATATATATCCAGTGCACATATAATATATATATATCCAGTGCACATATATTAAATATCCAGTGCACATATATTATATATATCCAGTGCACATATATTATATATATCCAGTGCACATATATTATATATATCCAGTGCACATATATTAAATATCCAGAGCACATATATTAAATATCCAGTGCACATATATTAAATATCCAGTGCACATATATTACATATATTCAGTGCACATATATTAAATATCCAGAGCACATATATTATATTTCCAGTGCACATATATTAAATATCCAGTGCACATGTATTATATATCCAGTGCACATATATTATATATATCCAGTTCACATATATTAAATATCCAGGGCACATACATTAAATTTCCAGTGCACATATATTAAATATCCAGTGCAAATATATTATATATATCCAGTGCACATATATTAAATATCCAGTGCACATATATTAAATATCCAGTGCACATATATTAAATATCCAGTGCACATATATTATACATATCCAGTGCACATATATTAAATATCCAGTGCACATATATTATATATATCCAGTGCACCTATATTAAATATCCAGTGCAAATATATTATATTTCCAGTGCACATATATTAAATATCCAGTGCAGATATATTATATATCCAGTGCATATATATTAAATATCCAGTGCACATATATTATATATATCCAGTGCACTTATATTATATATATCCAGTGCACATATATTAAATATCCAGTGCACTTATATTAAATATCCAGTGCATCTACATTATATATATCCAGTGCACATATATTAAATATCCAGTCCACATATATTAAATATCCAGTGCACATATATTAAATATCCAGTGCACATATATTATATATATTCAGTGCACATATATTATATATATCCAGTGCACATATATTAAATATCCAGTGCACATATATTAAATATCCAGTGCACATATATTATATATCCAGTGCACACATATTATATATATCCAGTGCACATATAGTATATATATCCAGTGCACATATATTAAATATCCAGTGCACATATATTATATATATCCAGTGCACATATATTATATATATACAGTGCACATATATTAAATATCCAGTGCACATATATTATATATATCCAGTGCACATATATTAAATATCCAGTGCACATATATTATATATATCCAGTGCACATATATTATATATATCCAGTGCACATATATTATATATCCAGTGCACACATATTATATATATCCAGTGCACATATATTAAATATCCAGTGCACATATATTAAATATCCAGTGCACATATATTATATATATCCAGTGCACATATATTATATATATCCAGTGCACATATATTATATATCCAGTGCACACATATTATATATATCCAGTGCACATATATTAAATATCCAGTGCACATATATTATATATATCCAGTGCACATATATTAAATATCCAGTGCACATATATTATATATATCCAGTGCACATATATTAAATATCCAGTGCAAATATATTATATTTCCAGTGCACATATATTAAATATCCAGTGCAGATATATTATACATCCAGTGCATATATATTAAATATCCAGTGCACATATATTATATATATCCAGTGCACTTATATTATATATATCCAGTGCACATATATTAAATATTCAGTGCACTTATATTAAATATCCAGTGCATTTACATTATATATATCCAGTGCACATATATTAAAAATCCAGTGCACATATATTAAATATCCAGTGCACATATATTAAATATCCAGTGCACATATATTATATATATCCAGTGCACATATATTAAATATCCAGTGCACATATATCATATTTCCAGTGCACATATATTAAATATCCTGTGCAGATATATTATATATCCAGTGCACATATATTGTATATATCCAGTGCACATATATTAAAAATCCAGTGCACATATATTAAATATCCAGTGCACATATATTAAATATCCAGTGCACATATATTATATATATCCAGTGCACATATATTAAATATCCAGTGCACATATATTAAATATCCAGTGCACATATATTAAATATCCAGTGCACATATATTATATATATCCAGTGCACATATATTAAATATCCAGTGCACATATATTATATATATCCAGTGCACCTATATTAAATATCCAGTGCAAATATATTATATTTCCAGTGCACATATATTAAATATCCAGTGCAGATATATTATATATCCAGTGCATATATATTAAATATCCAGTGCACATATATTATATATATCCAGTGCACTTATATTATATATATCCAGTGCACATATATTAAATATCCAGTGCACTTATATTAAATATCCAGTGCATCTACATTATATATATCCAGTGCACATATATTAAATATCCAGTCCACATATATTAAATATCCAGTGCACATATATTAAATATCCAGTGCACATATATTATATATATTCAGTGCACATATATTATATATATCCAGTGCACATATATTAAATATCCAGTGCACATATATTAAATATCCAGTGCACATATATTATATATCCAGTGCACACATATTATATATATCCAGTGCACATATAGTATATATATCCAGTGCACATATATTAAATATCCAGTGCACATATATTATATATATCCAGTGCACATATATTATATATATACAGTGCACATATATTAAATATCCAGTGCACATATATTAAATATCCAGTGCACATATATTATATATATCCAGTGCACATATATTATATATCCAGTGCACACATATTATATATATCCAGTGCACATATATTAAATATCCAGTGCACATATATTATATATATCCAGTGCACATATATTAAATATCCAGTGCACATATATTATATATATCCAGTGCACATATATTAAATATCCAATGCAAATATATTATATTTCCAGTGCACATATATTAAATATCCAGTGCAGATATATTATACATCCAGTGCATATATATTAAATATCCAGTGCACATATATTATATATATCCAGTGCACTTATATTATATATATCCAGTGCACATATATTAAATATTCAGTGCACTTATATTAAATATCCAGTGCATTTACATTATATATATCCAGTGCACATATATTAAAAATCCAGTGCACATATATTAAATATCCAGTGCACATATATTAAATATCCAGTGCACATATATTATATATATCCAGTGCACATATATTAAATATCCAGTGCACATATATCATATTTCCAGTGCACATATATTAAATATCCTGTGCAGATATATTATATATCCAGTGCACATATATTGTATATATCCAGTGCACATATATTAAAAATCCAGTGCACATATATTAAATATCCAGTGCACATATATTAAATATCCAGTGCACATATATTATATATATCCAGTGCACATATATTAAATATCCAGTGCACATATATTAAATATCCAGTGCACATATATTATATATCCAGTGCACACATATTATATATATCCAGTGCACATATAGTATATATATCCAGTGCACATATATTAAATATCCAGTGCACATATATTATATATATCCAGTGGACATATATTATATATATCTAGTGCACATATATTAAATATCCAGTGCACATATATTAAATATCCAGTGCACATATATTATATATATATCCAGTGTGCATATATTAAATATCCAGTGCACATATATCATATTTCCAGTGCACATATATTAAATATCCAGTGCAGATATATTATATATCCAGTGCACATATATTATATACATCCAGTGCACATATATTAAAAATCCAGTGCACATATATTAAATATCCAGTGCACATATATTAAGTATCCAGTGCACATATATTATATATATCCAGTGCACATATATTAAATATCCAGTGCACATATATTATATATATCCAGTGCACATATATTATATATATACAGTGCACATATATTAAATATCCAGTGCACATATATTATATATATCCAGTGCACATATATTAAATATCCAGTGCACATATATTATATATATCCAGTGCACATATATTATATATATCCAGTGCACATATATTATATATCCAGTGCACACATATTATATATATCCAGTGCACATATATTAAATATCCAGTGCACATATATTATATATATCCAGTGCACATATATTAAATATCCAGTGCACATATATTATATATATCCAGTGCACATATATTAAATATCCAGTGCAAATATATTATATTTCCAGTGCACATATATTAAATATCCAGTGCAGATATATTATATATCCAGTGCATATATATTAAATATCCAGTGCACATATATTATATATATCCAGTGCACTTATATTATATATATATCCAGTGCACATATATTAAATATTCAGTGCACTTATATTAAATATCCAGTGCATTTACATTATATATATCCAGTGCACATATATTAAATATCCAGTGCACATATATTAAATATCCAGTGCACATATATTATATATATCCAGTGCACATATATTAAATATCCAGTGCACATATATCATATTTCCAGTGCACATATATTAAATATCCAGTGCACATATATTATATATCCAGTGCACATATATTGTATATATCCAGTGCACATATATTAAAAATCCAGTGCACATATATTAAATATCCAGTGCACATATATTATATATATCCAGTGCACATATATTAAATATCCAGTGCACATATATTAAATATCCAGTGCACATATATTATATATCCAGTGCACACATATTATATATATCCAGTGCACATATAGTATATATATCCAGTGCACATATATTAAATATCCAGTGCACATATATTATATATATCCAGTGGACATATATTATATATATCTAGTGCACATATATTAAATATCCAGTGCACATATATTAAATATCCAGTGCACATATATTATATATATATCCAGTGTGCATATATTAAATATCCAGTGCACATATATCATGTTTCCAGTGCACATATATTAAATATCCAGTGCAGATATATTATATATCCAGTGCACATATATTATATACATCCAGTGCACATATATTAAAAATCCAGTGCACATATATTAAATATCCAGTGCACATATATTAAATATCCAGTGCACATATATTATATATATCCAGTGCACATATATTATATATATCCAGTGCACATATATTATATATATCCAGTGCACATATATTAAATATCCAGTGCACATATATCATATTTCCAGTGCAGATATATTATATATCCAGTGCAGATATATTATATATCCAGTGCACATATATTATATATATCCAGTGCACATATATTAAAAATCCAGTGCACATATATTTGATATATCTAGTGCACAAATATTATATATATCCAGTGCACATATATTATATATCCAGTGCACACATATTATATATATCCAGTGCACATATATTAAATATCCAGTGCACATATATTAAATATCCAGCGCACATATATTATATATATCCAGTGCAAATATATTAAATATCCAGTGCACATATATTATATATATCCAGTGCACATATATTAAATATCCAGTGCACATATATTAAATATCCAGTGCACATATATTATATATATCCAGTGCAGATATATTAAATATCCAGTGCACATATATTAAATATCCAGTGCACATATATTAAATATCCAGTGCACATATATCATATTTCCAGTGCACATATATTAATTATCCAGTGCAGATATATTATATATCCAGTGCACATATATTATATATATCCAGTGCACATATATTAAAAATCCAGTGCACATATATTAGATATATCTAGTGCACAAATATTATATATATCCAGTGCACATATATTATATATCCAGTGCACACATATTATATATATCCAGTGCACATATATTAAATATCCAGTGCACATATATTAAATATCCAGTGCACATATATTATATATATCCAGTGCAAATATATTAAATATCCAGTGCACATATATTATATATATCCAGTGCACATATATTAAATATCCAGTGCACATATATTAAATATCCAGTGCACATATATTATATATATCCAGTGCACATATATTAAATATCCAGTGCACATATATTATATATATATCCAGTGCAGATATATTAAATATCCAGTGCACATATATTAAATATCCAGTGCACATATATTATATATATCCAGTGCAGATATATTAAATATCCAGTGCACATATATTATATATATCCAGTGCACATATATTAAATATCCAGTGCAGATATATTATATATCCAGTGCACATATATAATAAATATCCAGTGCACATATATTACATATATCCTGTGCACATATATTAAATATCCAGTGCACATATAATAAATATCCAGTGCACATATATTATATATATCCAGTGCACATATATTAATTATCCAGTGCACACATAATAAATATCCAGTGCACATATATTATATATATCCAGTGCACATATATTAAATATCCAGTGCACATATATTATATTTCCAGTGCACATATATTAAATTTCCAGTGCAGATATATTATATATCCAGTGCACATATATTATATATATGCAGCGCACATATATTAAATATCCAGTTCACATATATTATATATCCAGTGCACACATATTATATATATCCAGTGCACATATATTAAATATCCAGTGCACATATATTATATATATCCAGTGCACATATATTAAATATCCAGTGCACATATATTATATATATCCAGTGCACATATATTATATATATCCAGTGCACATATATTATATATATCCAGTGCACATATATTAAATTTCCAGTGCACATATATTATATATATCCAGTGCACATATATTATATGTATCCAGTGCACATATATTATATATATCCAGTGCACATATATTAAATATCCAGTGCACATATATTATATATATCCAGTGCACATATATTATATATATCCAGTGCACATATATTAAATATCCAGTGCACATATATTATATATATCCAGTGCACATATATTACATGTATCCAGTGCACATATATTAAATATCCAGTGCACGTATATTAAATATCCAGTGCACATATATTATATATATCCAGTGCACATATATTAAATATCCAGTGCACATATATTATATATATCCAGTGCACATATATTAAACATCCAGTGCAGATATATTATATATCCAGTGCACACATATTATATATATCCAGTGCACATATATAATAAATATCCAGTGCACATATATTATATATATCCAGTGCACATATATTAAATATCCAGTGCACATATATAATAAATATCCAGGGCACATATATTATATATATCCAGTGCACATATATTATATATCCAGTGCACATATATTGTATATATCCAGTGCACATATATTAGATATTCAGTGCACATATATTATATATCCAGTGCACATATATTATATATCCAGTGCACATATATTAAATATATCCAGTGCACATATATTAAATATATCCAGTGCACATATATTAAATTTATCCAGTGCACATATATTATATATATCCATTGCACATATATTATAGATCCAGTGCACATATATTATTTATATCCATTGCACATATATTTAATATCCAGTGCACATATATTATATATATTCAGTTCACATATATTAAATAATCAGGGCACATACATTAATTATCCAGTGCACATATATTATATATATCCAGTGCACATATATTAAATATCCAGTGCATATATATCATATATCCAGTGCACACATATTATATATACCCAGTGCACATATATAATAAATGTCCAGTGCACATATATTATATATATCCAGTGCACATATATTAAATATCCAGTGCACATATATTAAATATCCAGTGCACATATATTAAATATCCAGTGCACATATATTATATATATCCAGTGCACATATATTAAATATCCAGTGCACATATATTATATTTCCAGTGCACATATATTAAATATCCAGTGCAGATATATTATATATCCAGTGCATATATATTAAATATCCAGTGCACATATATTATATATATCCAGTGCACTTATATTATATATATCCATTGCACATATATTAAACATCCAGAGCACTTATATTAAATATCCAGTGCATTTACATTATATATATCCAGTGCACATATATTAAATATCCAGTGCACATATATTAAATATCCAGTGCACATATATTAAATATCCAGTGCACACATATTATATATATCCAGTGCACATATATTAAATATCCAGTGCACATATATTATATATATCCAGTGCACATATATTAAATATCCAGTGCACATATATTATATATATCCAGTGCACATATATTAAATATCCAGTGCACATATATTATATATATCCAGTGCACATATATTAAATATCCAGTGCACATATATTATATATATCCAGTGCACATATATTATATATATCAAGTGCACATATATTAAATATCCAGTGCACGTATATTAAATATCCAGGGCACATATATTATATATATCCAGTGCACATATATTATATATCCAGTGCACATATATTGTATATATCCAGTGCACATATATTAGATATTCAGTGCACATATATTATATATCCAGTGCACATATATTATATATCCAGTGCACATATATTAAATATATCCAGTGTACATATATTAAATATATCCAGTGCACATATATTAAATATATCCAGTGCACATATATTATATATATATCCATTGCACATATATTATAGATCCAGTGCACATATATTATTTATATCCATTGCACATATATTTAATATCCAGTGCACATATATTATATATATTCAGTTCACATATATTAAATATCCAGGGCACATACATTAAATATCCAGTGCACATATATTATATATATCCAGTGCACATATATTAAATATCCAGTGCACATATATTATATATATGCAGTGCACTTATATTATATATATCCAGTGCACTTATATTAAATATCCAGTGCATTTACATTATATATATCCAGTGCACATATATTAAATATCCAGTGCACATATATTAAATATCCAGTGCACATATATTAAATATCCAGTGCACATATATTATATATATATATATATCCAGTGCACATATATTATATAAATCCAGTGCACATATATTAAATATCCAGTGCACATATATTAAATATCCAGTGCACATATATTATATATCCAGTGCACACATATTATATATATCCAGTGCACATATAATATATATCCAGTGCACATATATTAAATATCCAGTGCACATATATTATATATATCCAGTGCACATATATTATATATATCCAGTGCACATATATTATATATATCCAGTGCACATATATTAAATATCCAGAGCACATATATTAAATATCCAGTGCACATATATTAAATATCCAGTGCACATATATTACATATATTCAGTGCACATATATTAAATATCCAGTGCACATATATTATATTTCCAGTGCACATATATTAAATATCCAGTGCACATGTATTATATGTCCAGTGCACATATATTATATATATCCAGTTCACATATATTAAATATCCAGGGCACATACATTAAATATCCAGTGCACATATATTAAATATCCAGTGCAAATATATTATATATATCCAGTGCACATATATTAAATATCCAGTGCACATATATTAAATATCCAGTGCACATATATTAAATATCCAGTGCACATATATTATATATATCCAGTGCACATATATTAAATATCCAGTGCACATATATTATATATATCCAGTGCACATATATTAAATATCCAGTGCAAATATATTATATTTCCAGTGCACATATATTAAATATCCAGTGCAGATATATTATATATCCAGTGCATATATATTAAATATCCAGTGCACATATATTATATATATCCAGTGCACTTATATTATATATATCCAGTGCACATATATTAAATATCCAGTGCACTTATATTAAATATCCAGTGCATCTACATTATATATATCCAGTGCACATATATTAAATATCCAGTCCACATATATTAAATATCCAGTGCACATATATTAAATATCCAGTGCACATATATTATATATATTCAGTGCACATATATTATATATATCCAGTGCACATATATTAAATATCCAGTGCACATATATTAAATATCCAGTGCACATATATTATATATCCAGTGCACACATATTATATATATCCAGTGCACATATAGTATATATATCCAGTGCACATATATTAAATATCCAGTGCACATATATTATATATATCCAGTGCACATATATTATATATATACAGTGCACATATATTAAATATCCAGTGCACATATATTATATATATCCAGTGCACATATATTAAATATCCAGTGCACATATATTATATATATCCAGTGCACATATATTATATATATCCAGTGCACATATATTATATATCCAGTGCACACATATTATATATATCCAGTGCACATATATTAAATATCCAGTGCACATATATTATATATATCCAGTGCACATATATTAAATATCCAGTGCACATATATTATATATATCCAGTGCACATATATTAAATATCCAGTGCAAATATATTATATTTCCAGTGCACATATATTAAATATCCAGTGCAGATATATTATATATCCAGTGCATATATATTAAATATCCAGTGCATATATATTATATATATCCAGTGCACTTATATTATATATATCCAGTGCACATATATTAAATATTCAGTGCACTTATATTAAATATCCAGTGCATTTACATTATATATATCCAGTGCACATATATTAAATATCCAGTGCACATATATTAAATATCCAGTGCACATATATTAAATATCCAGTGCACATATATTATATATATCCAGTGCACATATATTAAATATCCAGTGCACATATATCATATTTCCAGTGCACATATATTAAATATCCAGTGCAGATATATTATATATCCAGTGCATATATATTAAATATCCAGTGCATATATATTATATATATCCAGTGCACTTATATTATATATATCCAGTGCACATATATTAAATATTCAGTGCACTTATATTAAATATCCAGTGCATTTACATTATATATATCCAGTGCACATATATTAAATATCCAGTGCACATATATTAAATATCCAGTGCACATATATTATATATATCCAGTGCACATATATTAAATATCCAGTGCACATATATTAAATATCCAGTGCAGATATATTATATATCCAGTGCACATATATTGTATATATCCAGTGCACATATATTAAAAATCCAGTGCACATATATTAAATATCCAGTGCACATATATTAAATATCCAGTGCACATATATTATATATATCCAGTGCACATATATTAAATATCCAGTGCACATATATTAAATATCCAGTGCACATATATTATATATCCAGTGCACACATATTATATATATCCAGTGCACATATAGTATATATATCCAGTGCACATATATTAAATATCCAGTGCACATATATTATATATATCCAGTGGACATATATTATATATATCTAGTGCACATATATTAAATATCCAGTGCACATATATTAAATATCCAGTGCACATATATTATATATATATCCAGTGTGCATATATTAAATATCCAGTGCACATATATCATATTTCCAGTGCACATATATTAAATATCCAGTGCAGATATATTATATATCCAGTGCACATATATTATATACATCCAGTGCACATATATTAAAAATCCAGTGCACATATATTAAATATCCAGTGCACATATATTAAATATCCAGTGCACATATATTATATATATCCAGTGCACATATATTATATATATCCAGTGCACATATATTATATATATCCAGTGCACATATATTAAATATCCAGTGCACATATATCATATTTCCAGTGCACATATATTAAATATCCAGTGCAGATATATTATATATCCAGTGCACATATATTATATATATCCAGTGCACATATATTAAAAATCCAGTGCACATATATTAGATATATCTAGTGCACAAATATTATATATATCCAGTGCACATATATTATATATCCAGTGCACACATATTATATATATCCAGTGCACATATATTAAATATCCAGTGCACATATATTAAATATCCAGCGCACATATATTATATATATCCAGTGCAAATATATTAAATATCCAGTGCACATATATTATATATATCCAGTGCACATATATTAAATATCCAGTGCACATATATTAAATATCCAGTGCACATATATTATATATATCCAGTGCACATATATTAAATATCCAGTGCACATATATTAAATATCCAGTGCACATATATTATATATATCCAGTGCAGATATATTAAATATCCAGTGCACATATATTAAATATTCAGTGCACATATATTAAATATCCAGTGCACATATATTATATTTCCAGTGCACATATATTAATTATCCAGTGCAGATATATTATATATCCAGTGCACATATATTATATATATCCAGTGCACATATATTAAAAATCCAGTGCACATATATTAGATATATCTAGTGCACAAATATTATATATATCCAGTGCACATATATTATATATCCAGTGCACACATATTATATATATCCAGTGCAAATATATTAAATATCCAGTGCACATATATTAAATATCCAGTGCACATATATTATATATATCCAGTGCAAATATATTAAATATCCAGTGCACATATATTATATATATCCAGTGCACATATATTAAATATCCAGTGCACATATATTAAATATCCAGTGCACATATATTATATATATCCAGTGCACATATATTAAATATCCAGTGCACATATATTATATATATATCCAGTGCAGATACATTAAATATCCAGTGCACATATATTAAATATCCAGTGCACATATATTATATATATCCAGTGCAGATATATTAAATATCCAGTGCACATATATTATATATATCCAGTGCACATATATTAAATATCCAGTGCAGATATATTATATATCCAGTGCACAAATATTATATATATCCAGTGCACATATATAATAAATATCCAGTGCACATATATTACATATATCCTGTGCACATATATTAAATATCCAGTGCACATATAATAAATATCCAGTGCACATATATTATATATATCCAGTGCACATATATTAATTATCCAGTGCACACATAATAAATATCCAGTGCACATATATTATATATATCTAGTGCACATATATTAAATATCCAGTGCACATATATTATATTTCCAGTGCACATATATTAAATTTCCAGTGCAGATATATTATATATCCAGTGCACATATATTATATATATGCAGCGCACATATATTAAATATCCAGTTCACATAAATTATATATCCAGTGCACACATATTATATATATCCAAAGCACTTATATTAAATATCCAGTGCACATATATTAAATATCCAGTGCACATATATTATATATCCAGTGCACACATATTATATATATCCAGTGCACATATATTAAATATCCAGTGCACATATATTATATATATCCAGTGCACATATATTAAATATCCAGTGCACATATATTATATATATCCAGTGCACATATATTATATATATCCAGTGCACATATATTAAATATCCAGTGCACATATATTATATATATCCAGTGCACATATATTAAATATCCAGTGCACATATATTATATATATCCAGTGCACATATATTATATGTATCCAGTGCACATATATTATATATATCCAGTGCACATATATTAAATATCCAGTGCACATATATTATATATATCCAGTGCACATATATTATATATCCAGTGCACATATATTAAATATCCAGTGCACATATATTATATATATCCAGTGCACATATATTATATGTATCCAGTGCACATATATTAAATATCCAGTGCACATATATTAAATATCCAGTGCACATATATTATATTTCCAGTGCACATATATTATATATATCCAGTGCACATATATTAAATATCCAGTGCACATATATTATATATATCCAGTGCACATATATTAAATATCCAGTGCACATATATTATATATATCCAGTGCACATATATTATATATATCCAGTGCACATATATTAAATATCCAGTGCACATATATTATATATATCCAGTGCACATATATTATATATATCAAGTGCACATATATTAAATATCCAGTGCACGTATATTAAATATCCAGGGCACATATATTATATATATCCAGTGCACATATATTATATATCCAGTGCACATATATTGTATATATCCAGTGCACATATATTAGATATTCAGTGCACATATATTATATATCCAGTGCACATATATTATATATCCAGTGCACATATATTAAATATATCCAGTGTACATATATTAAATATATCCAGTGCACATATATTAAATATATCCAGTGCACATATATTATATATATATCCATTGCACATATATTATAGATCCAGTGCACATATATTATTTATATCCATTGCACATATATTTAATATCCAGTGCACATATATTATATATATTCAGTTCACATATATTAAATATCCAGGGCACATACATTAAATATCCAGTGCACATATATTATATATATCCAGTGCACATATATTAAATATCCAGTGCATATATATCATATATCCAGTGCACACATATTATATATACCCAGTGCACATATATAATAAATGTCCAGTGCACATATATTATATATATCCAGTGCACATATATTAAATATCCAGTGCACATATATTAAATATCCAGTGCACATATATTATATATCCAGTGCACACATATTATATATATCCAGTGCACATATAGTATATATATCCAGTGCACATATATTAAATATCCAGTGCACATATATTATATATATCCAGTGGACATATATTATATATATCTAGTGCACATATATTAAATATCCAGTGCACATATATTAAATATCCAGTGCACATATATTATATATATATCCAGTGTGCATATATTAAATATCCAGTGCACATATATCATATTTCCAGTGCACATATATTAAATATCCAGTGCAGATATATTATATATCCAGTGCACATATATTATATACATCCAGTGCACATATATTAAAAATCCAGTGCACATATATTAAATATCCAGTGCACATATATTATATATCCAGTGCACACATATTATATATATCCAGTGCACATATAGTATATATATATCCAGTGCACATATATTAAATATCCAGTGCACATATATTATATATATCCAGTGGACATATATTATATATATCTAGTGCACATATATTAAATATCCAGTGCACATATATTAAATATCCAGTGCACATATATTATATATATATCCAGTGTGCATATATTAAATATCCAGTGCACATATATCATATTTCCAGTGCATATATTTTAAATATCCAGTGCAGATATATTATATATCCAGTGCACATATATTATATACATCCAGTGCACATATATTAAAAATCCAGTGCACATATACTAAATATCCAGTGCACATATATTAAATATCCAGTGCACATATATTATATATATCCAGTGCACATATATTATATATATCCAGTGCACATATATTATATATATCCAGTGCACATATATTAAATATCCAGTGCACATATATCATATTTCCAGTGCACATATATTAAATATCCAGTGCAGATATATTATATATCCAGTGCACATATATTATATATATCCAGTGCACATATATTAAAAATCCAGTGCACATATATTAGATATATCTAGTGCACAAATATTATATATATCCAGTGCACATATATTATATATCCAGTGCACACATATTATATATATCCAGTGCACATATATTAAATATCCAGCGCACATATATTATATATATCCAGTGCAAATATATTAAATATCCAGTGCACATATATTATATATATCCAGTGCACATATATTAAATATCCAGTGCACATATATTAAATATCCAGTGCACATATATTATATATATCCAGTGCAGATATATTAAATATCCAGTGTACATATATTAAATATTCAGTGCACATATATTAAATATCCAGTGCACATATATTATATTTCCAGTGCACATATATTAATTATCCAGTGCAGATATATTATATATCCAGTGCACATATATTATATATATCCAGTGCACATATATTAAAAATCCAGTGCACATATATTAGATATATCTAGTGCACAAATATTATATATATCCAGTGCACATATATTATATATCCAGTGCACACATATTATATATATCCAGTGCACATATATTAAATATCCAGTGCACATATATTAAATATCCAGTGCACATATATTATATATATCCAGTGCAAATATATTAAATATCCAGTGCACATATATTATATATATCCAGTGCACATATATTAAATATCCAGTGCACATATATTAAATATCCAGTGCACATATATTATATATATCCAGTGCACATATATTAAATATCCAGTGCACATATATTATATATATATCCAGTGCAGATATATTAAATATCCAGTGCACATATATTAAATATCCAGTGCACATATATTATATATATCCAGTGCAGATATATTAAATATCCAGTGCACATATATTATATATATCCAGTGCACATATATTAAATATCCAGTGCAGATATATTATATATCCAGTGCACAAATATTATATATATCCAGTGCACATATATAATAAATATCCAGTGCACATATATTACATATATCCTGTGCACATATATTAAATATCCAGTGCACATATAATAAAAATCCAGTGCACATATATTATATATATCCAGTGCACATATATTAATTATCCAGTGCACACATAATAAATATCCAGTGCACATATATTATATATATCTAGTGCACATATATTAAATATCCAGTGCACATATATTATATTTCCAGTGCACATATATTAAATTTCCAGTGCAGATATATTATATATCCAGTGCACATATATTATATATATGCAGCGCACATATATTAAATATCCAGTTCACATATATTATATATCCAGTGCACACATATTATATATATCCAAAGCACTTATATTAAATATCCAGTGCACATATATTAAATATCCAGTGCACATATATTATATATCCAGTGCACACATATTATATATATCCAGTGCACATATATTAAATATCCAGTGCACATATATTATATATATCCAGTGCACATATATTAAATATCCAGTGCACATATATTATATATATCCAGTGCACATATATTATATATATCCAGTGCACATATATTAAATATCCAGTGCACATATATTATATATATCCAGTGCACATATATTAAATATCCAGTGCACATATATTATATATATCCAGTGCACATATATTATATGTATCCAGTGCACATATATTATATATATCCAGTGCACATATATTAAATATCCAGTGCACATATATTATATATATCCAGTGCACATATATTATATATATCCAGTGCACATATATTAAATATGCAGTGCACATATATTATATATATCCAGTGCACATATATTATATGTATCCAGTGCACATATATTAAATATCCAGTGCACATATATTAAATATCCAGTGCACATATATTATATTTCCAGTGCACATATATTATATATATCCAGTGCACATATATTAAATATCCAGTGCACATATATTATATATATCCAGTGCACATATATTAAATATCCAGTGCACATATATTATATATATCCAGTGCACATATATTATATATATCCAGTGCACATATATTAAATATCCAGTGCACATATATTATATATATCCAGTGCACATATATTATATATATCAAGTGCACATATATTAAATATCCAGTGCACGTATATTAAATATCCAGGGCACATATATTATATATATCCAGTGCACATATATTATATATCCAGTGCACATATATTGTATATATCCAGTGCACATATATTAGATATTCAGTGCACATATATTATATATCCAGTGCACATATATTATATATCCAGTGCACATATATTAAATATATCCAGTGTACATATATTAAATATATCCAGTGCACATATATTAAATATATCCAGTGCACATATATTATATATATATCCATTGCACATATATTAAATATCCAGTGCAGATATATTATATATCCAGTGCACATATATTATATATATTCAGTTCACATATATTAAATATCCAGGGCACATACATTAAATATCCAGTGCACATATATTATATATATCCAGTGCACATATATTAAATATCCAGTGCATATATATCATATATCCAGTGCACACATATTATATATACCCAGTGCACATATATAATAAATGTCCAGTGCACATATATTATATATATCCAGTGCACATATATTAAATATCCAGTGCACATATATTAAATATCCAGTGCACATATATTAAATATCCAGTGCACATATATTATATATATACAGTGCAGATATATTAAATATCCAGTGCACATATATTATATTTCCAGTGCACATATATTATATATATCCAGTGCACATATATTAAATATCCAGTGCACATATATTATATATATCCAGTGCACATATATTAAATATCCAGTGCACATATATTATATATATCCAGTGCACATATATTATATATATCCAGTGCACATATATTAAATATCCAGTGCACATATATTATATATATCCAGTGCACATATATTATATATATCAAGTGCACATATATTAAATATCCAGTGCACGTATATTAAATATCCAGGGCACATATATTATATATATCCAGTGCACATATATTATATATCCAGTGCACATATATTGTATATATCCAGTGCACATATATTAGATATTCAGTGCACATATATTATATATCCAGTGCACATATATTATATATCCAGTGCACATATATTAAATATATCCAGTGTACATATATTAAATATATCCAGTGCACATATATTAAATATATCCAGTGCACATATATTATATATATATCCATTGCACATATATTATAGATCCAGTGCACATATATTATTTATATCCATTGCACATATATTTAATATCCAGTGCACATATATTATATATATTCAGTTCACATATATTAAATATCCAGGGCACATACATTAAATATCCAGTGCACATATATTATATATATCCAGTGCACATATATTAAATATCCAGTGCATATATATCATATATCCAGTGCACACATATTATATATACCCAGTGCACATATATAATAAATGTCCAGTGCACATATATTATATATATCCAGTGCACATATATTAAATATCCAGTGCACATATATTAAATATCCAGTGCACATATATTATATATCCAGTGCACACATATTATATATATCCAGTGCACATATAGTATATATATCCAGTGCACATATATTAAATATCCAGTGCACATATATTATATATATCCAGTGGACATATATTATATATATCTAGTGCACATATATTAAATATCCAGTGCACATATATTAAATATCCAGTGCACATATATTATATATATATCCAGTGTGCATATATTAAATATCCAGTGCACATATATCATATTTCCAGTGCACATATATTAAATATCCAGTGCAGATATATTATATATCCAGTGCACATATATTATATACATCCAGTGCACATATATTAAAAATCCAGTGCACATATATTAAATATCCAGTGCACATATATTATATATCCAGTGCACACATATTATATATATCCAGTGCACATATAGTATATATATATCCAGTGCACATATATTAAATATCCAGTGCACATATATTATATATATCCAGTGGACATATATTATATATATCTAGTGCACATATATTAAATATCCAGTGCACATATATTAAATATCCAGTGCACATATATTATATATATATCCAGTGTGCATATATTAAATATCCAGTGCACATATATCATATTTCCAGTGCATATATTTTAAATATCCAGTGCAGATATATTATATATCCAGTGCACATATATTATATACATCCAGTGCACATATATTAAAAATCCAGTGCACATATATTAAATATCCAGTGCACATATATTAAATATCCAGTGCACATATATTATATATATCCAGTGCACATATATTATATATATCCAGTGCACATATATTATATATATCCAGTGCACATATATTAAATATCCAGTGCACATATATCATATTTCCAGTGCACATATATTAAATATCCAGTGCAGATATATTATATATCCAGTGCACATATATTATATATATCCAGTGCACATATATTAAAAATCCAGTGCACATATATTAGATATATCTAGTGCACAAATATTATATATATCCAGTGCACATATATTATATATCCAGTGCACACATATTATATATATCCAGTGCACATATATTAAATATCCAGCGCACATATATTATATATATCCAGTGCAAATATATTAAATATCCAGTGCACATATATTATATATATCCAGTGCACATATATTAAATATCCAGTGCACATATATTAAATATCCAGTGCACATATATTATATATATCCAGTGCAGATATATTAAATATCCAGTGTACATATATTAAATATTCAGTGCACATATATTAAATATCCAGTGCACATATATTATATTTCCAGTGCACATATATTAATTATCCAGTGCAGATATATTATATATCCAGTGCACATATATTATATATATCCAGTGCACATATATTAAAAATCCAGTGCACATATATTAGATATATCTAGTGCACAAATATTATATATATCCAGTGCACATATATTATATATCCAGTGCACACATATTATATATATCCAGTGCACATATATTAAATATCCAGTGCACATATATTAAATATCCAGTGCACATATATTATATATATCCAGTGCAAATATATTAAATATCCAGTGCACATATATTATATATATCCAGTGCACATATATTAAATATCCAGTGCACATATATTAAATATCCAGTGCACATATATTATATATATCCAGTGCACATATATTAAATATCCAGTGCACATATATTATATATATATCCAGTGCAGATATATTAAATATCCAGTGCACATATATTAAATATCCAGTGCACATATATTATATATATCCAGTGCAGATATATTAAATATCCAGTGCACATATATTATATATATCCAGTGCACATATATTAAATATCCAGTGCAGATATATTATATATCCAGTGCACAAATATTATATATATCCAGTGCACATATATAATAAATATCCAGTGCACATATATTACATATATCCTGTGCACATATATTAAATATCCAGTGCACATATAATAAATATCCAGTGCACATATATTATATATATCCAGTGCACATATATTAATTATCCAGTGCACACATAATAAATATCCAGTGCACATATATTATATATATCTAGTGCACATATATTAAATATCCAGTGCACATATATTATATTTCCAGTGCACATATATTAAATTTCCAGTGCAGATATATTATATATCCAGTGCACATATATTATATATATGCAGCGCACATATATTAAATATCCAGTTCACATATATTATATATCCAGTGCACACATATTATATATATCCAAAGCACTTATATTAAATATCCAGTGCACATATATTAAATATCCAGTGCACATATATTATATATCCAGTGCACACATATTATATATATCCAGTGCACATATATTAAATATCCAGTGCACATATATTATATATATCCAGTGCACATATATTAAATATCCAGTGCACATATATTATATATATCCAGTGCACATATATTATATATATCCAGTGCACATATATTAAATATCCAGTGCACATATATTATATATATCCAGTGCACATATATTAAATATCCAGTGCACATATATTATATATATCCAGTGCACATATATTATATGTATCCAGTGCACATATATTATATATATCCAGTGCACATATATTAAATATCCAGTGCACATATATTATATATATCCAGTGCACATATATTATATATATCCAGTGCACATATATTAAATATCCAGTGCACATATATTATATATATCCAGTGCACATATATTATATGTATCCAGTGCACATATATTAAATATCCAGTGCACATATATTAAATATCCAGTGCACATATATTATATTTCCAGTGCACATATATTATATATATCCAGTGCACATATATTAAATATCCAGTGCACATATATTATATATATCCAGTGCACATATATTAAATATCCAGTGCACATATATTATATATATCCAGTGCACATATATTATATATATCCAGTGCACATATATTAAATATCCAGTGCACATATATTATATATATCCAGTGCACATATATTATATATATCAAGTGCACATATATTAAATATCCAGTGCACGTATATTAAATATCCAGGGCACATATATTATATATATCCAGTGCACATATATTATATATCCAGTGCACATATATTGTATATATCCAGTGCACATATATTAGATATTCAGTGCACATATATTATATATCCAGTGCACATATATTATATATCCAGTGCACATATATTAAATATATCCAGTGTACATATATTAAATATATCCAGTGCACATATATTAAATATATCCAGTGCACATATATTATATATATATCCATTGCACATATATTATAGATCCAGTGCACATATATTATTTATATCCATTGCACATATATTTAATATCCAGTGCACATATATTATATATATTCAGTTCACATATATTAAATATCCAGGGCACATACATTAAATATCCAGTGCACATATATTATATATATCCAGTGCACATATATTAAATATCCAGTGCATATATATCATATATCCAGTGCACACATATTATATATACCCAGTGCACATATATAATAAATGTCCAGTGCACATATATTATATATATCCAGTGCACATATATTAAATATCCAGTGCACATATATTAAATATCCAGTGCACATATATTAAATATCCAGTGCACATATATTATATATATACAGTGCACATATATTAAATATCCAGTGCACATATATTATATATATCCAGTGCACATATATTAAATATCCAGTGCACATATTTTATATTTCCAGTGCACATATATTATATATATCCAGTGCACATATATTAAATATCCAGTGCAAATATATTATATTGCCAGTGCACATATATTAAATATCCAGTGCAGATATATTATATATCCAGTGAATATATATATTAAATATCCAGTGCACATATATTATATATATCCAGTGCACTTATATTATATATATCCAGTGCACTTATATTAAATATCCAGTGCATTTACATTATATATATCCAGTGCACATATATTAAATATCCAGTGCACATATATTAAATATCCAGTGCACATATATTAAATATCCAGTGCACATATATTATATATATATATCCAGTGCACATATATTATATAAATCCAGTGCACATATATTAAATATCCAGTGCACATATATTAAATATCCAGTGCACATATATTATATATCCAGTGCACACATATTATATATATCCAGTGCACATATAATATATATATCCAGTGCACATGTATTAAATATCCAGTGCACATATATTATATATATCCAGTGCACATATATTATATATATCCAGTGCACATATATTATATATATCCAGTGCACATATATTAAATATCCAGAGCACATATATTAAATATCCAGTGCACATATATTAAATATCCAGTGCACATATATTACATATATTCAGTGCACATATATTAAATATCCAGAGCACATATATTATATTTCCAGTGCACATATATTAAATATCCAGTGCACATGTATTATATATCCAGTGCACATATATTATATATATCCAGTTCACATATATTAAATATCCAGGGCACATACATTAAATATCCAGTGCACATATATTAAATATCCAGTGCAAATATATTATATATATCCAGTGCACATATATTAAATATCCAGTGCACATATATTAAATATCCAGTGCACATATATTAAATATCCAGTGCACATATATTATATATATCCAGTGCACATATATTAAATATCCAGTGCACATATATTATATATATCCAGTGCACATATATTAAATATCCAGTGCAAATATATTATATTTCCAGTGCACATATATTAAATATCCAGTGCAGATATATTATATATCCAGTGCATATATATTAAATATCCAGTGCACATATATTATATATATCCAGTGCACTTATATTATATATATCCAGTGCACATATATTAAATATCCAGTGCACTTATATTAAATATCCAGTGCATCTACATTATATATATCCAGTGCACATATATTAAATATCCAGTCCACATATATTAAATATCCAGTGCACATATATTAAATATCCAGTGCACATATATTATATATATTCAGTGCACATATATTATATATATCCAGTGCACATATATTAAATATCCAGTGCACATATATTAAATATCCAGTGCACATATATTATATATCCAGTGCACACATATTATATATATCCAGTGCACATATAGTATATATATCCAGTGCACATATATTAAATATCCAGTGCACATATATTATATATATCCAGTGCACATATATTATATATATACAGTGCACATATATTAAATATCCAGTGCACATATATTATATATATCCAGTGCACATATATTAAATATATCCAGTGCACATATATTATATATATCCAGTGCACATATATTAAATATCCAGAGCACATATATTAAATATCCAGTGCACATATATTAAATATCCAGTGCACATATATTACATATATTCAGTGCACATATATTAAATATCCAGAGCACATATATTATATTTCCAGTGCACATATATTAAATATCCAGTGCACATGTATTATATATCCAGTGCACATATATTATATATATCCAGTTCACATATATTAAATATCCAGGGCACATACATTAAATATCCAGTGCACATATATTAAATATCCATTGCAAATATATTATATATATCCAGTGCACATATATTAAATATCCAGTGCACATATATTAAATATCCAGTGCACATATATTAAATATCCAGTGCACATATATTATATATATCCAGTGCACATATATTAAATATCCAGTGCACATATATTATATATATCCAGTGCACATATATTAAATATCCAGTGCAAATATATTATATTTCCAGTGCACATATATTAAATATCCAGTGCAGATATATTATATATCCAGTGCATATATATTAAATATCCAGTGCACATATATTATATATATCCAGTGCACTTATATTATATATATCCAGTGCACATATATTAAATATCCAGTGCACTTATATTAAATATCCAGTGCATCTACATTATATATATCCAGTGCACATATATTAAATATCCAGTCCACATATATTAAATATCCAGTGCACATATATTAAATATCCAGTGCACATATATTATATATATTCAGTGCACATATATTATATATATCCAGTGCACATATATTAAATATCCAGTGCACATATATTAAATATCCAGTGCACATATATTATATATCCAGTGCACACATATTATATATATCCAGTGCACATATAGTATATATATCCAGTGCACATATATTAAATATCCAGTGCACATATATTATATATATCCAGTGCACATATATTATATATATACAGTGCACATATATTAAATATCCAGTGCACATATATTATATATATCCAGTGCACATATATTAAATATCCAGTGCACATATATTATATATATCCAGTGCACATATATTATATATATCCAGTGCACATATATTATATATCCAGTGCACACATATTATATATATCCAGTGCACATATATTAAATATCCAGTGCACATATATTATATATATCCAGTGCACATATATTAAATATCCAGTGCACATATATTATATATATCCAGTGCACATATATTAAATATCCAGTGCAAATATATTATATTTCCAGTGCACATATATTAAATATCCAGTGCAGATATATTATATATCCAGTGCATATATATTAAATATCCAGTGCACATATATTATATGTATCCAGTGCACTTATATTATATATATCCAGTGCACATATATTAAATATTCAGTGCACTTATATTAAATATCCAGTGCATTTACATTATATATATCCAGTGCACATATATTAAATATCCAGTGCACATATATTAAATATCCAGTGCACATATATTAAATATCCAGTGCACATATATTATATATATCCAGTGCACATATATTAAATATCCAGTGCACATATATCATATTTCCAGTGCACATATATTAAATATCCAGTGCAGATATATTATATATCCAGTGCACATATATTGTATATATCCAGTGCACATATATTAAAAATCCAGTGCACATATATTAAATATCCAGTGCACATATATTAAATATCCAGTGCACATATATTATATATATCCAGTGCACATATATTAAATATCCAGTGCACATATATTAAATATCCAGTGCACATATATTATATATATCTAGTGCACATATATTAAATATCCAGTGCACATATATTAAATATCCAGTGCACATATATTATATATATATCCAGTGTGCATATATTAAATATCCAGTGCACATATATCATATTTCCAGTGCACATATATTAAATATCCAGTGCAGATATATTATATATCCAGTGCACATATATTATATACATCCAGTGCACATATATTAAAAATCCAGTGCACATATATTAAATATCCAGTGCACATATATTAAATATCCAGTGCACATATATTATATATATCCAGTGCACATATATTATATATATCCAGTGCACATATATTATATATATCCAGTGCACATATATTAAATATCCAGTGCACATATATCATATTTCCAGTGCACATATATTAAATATCCAGTGCAGATATATTATATATCCAGTGCACATATATTATATATATCCAGTGCACATATATTAAATATCCAGTGCACATATATTAGATATATCTAGTGCACAAATATTATATATATCCAGTGCACATATATTATATATCCAGTGCACACATATTATATATATCCAGTGCACATATATTAAATATCCAGTGCACATATATTAAATATCCAGCGCACATATATTATATATATCCAGTGCAAATATATTAAATATCCAGTGCACATATATTATATATATCCAGTGCACATATATTAAATATCCAGTGCACATATATTATATTTCCAGTGCACATATATTAATTATCCAGTGCAGATATATTATATATCCAGTGCACATATATTATATATATCCAGTGCACATATATTAAAAATCCAGTGCACATATATTAGATATATCTAGTGCACAAATATTATATATATCCAGTGCACATATATTATATATCCAGTGCACACATATTATATATATCCAGTGCACATATATTAAATATCCAGTGCACATATATTAAATATCCAGTGCACATATATTATATATATCCAGTGCAAATATATTAAATATCCAGTGCACATATATTATATATATCCAGTGCACATATATTAAATATCCAGTGCACATATATTAAATATCCAGTGCACATATATTATATATATCCAGTGCACATATATTAAATATCCAGTGCACATATATTATACATATATCCAGTGCAGATATATTAAATATCCAGTGCACATATATTAAATATCCAGTGCACATATATTATATATATCCAGTGCAGATATATTAAATATCCAGTGCACATATATTATATATATCCAGTGCACATATATTAAATATCCAGTGCAGATATATTATATATCCAGTGCACAAATATTATATATATCCAGTGCACATATATAATAAATATCCAGTGCACATATATTACATATATCCTGTGCACATATATTAAATATCCAGTGCACATATAATAAATATCCAGTGCACATATATTATATATATCCAGTGCACATATATTAATTATCCAGTGCACACATAATAAATATCCAGTGCACATATATTATATATATCTAGTGCACATATATTAAATATCCAGTGCACATATATTATATTTCCAGTGCACATATATTAAATTTCCAGTGCAGATATATTATATATCCAGTGCACATATATTATATATATGCAGCGCACATATATTAAATATCCAGTACACATATATTATATATCCAGTGCACACATATTATATATATCCAAAGCACATATATTAAATATCCAGTGCACATATATTAAATATCCAGTGCACATATATTATATATCCAGTGCACACATATTATATATATCCAGTGCACATATATTAAATATCCAGTGCACATATATTATATATATCCAGTGCACATATATTAAATATCCAGTGCACATATATTATATATATCCAGTGCACATATATTATATATATCCAGTGCACATATATTAAATATCCAGTGCACATATATTATATATATCCAGTGCACATATATTAAATATCCAGTGCACATATATTATATATATCCAGTGCACATATATTATATGTATCCAGTGCACATATATTGTATATATCCAGTGCACATATATTAAATATCCAGTGCACATATATTATATATATCCAGTGCACATATATTATATATATCCAGTGTACATATATTAAATATATCCAGTGCACATATATTAAATATATCCAGTGCACATATATTATATATATCCATTGCACATATATTAAATATCCAGTGCACATATATTAAATATCCAGTGCACATATATTATTTATATCCATTGCACATATATTTAATATCCAGTGCACATATATTATATATATTCAGTTCACATATATTAAATATCCAGGGCACATACATTAAATATCCAGTGCACATATATTATATATATCCAGTGCACATATATTAAATATCCAGTGCATATATATCATATATCCAGTGCACACATATTATATATACCCAGTGCACATATATAATAAATGTCCAGTGCACATATATTATATATATCCAGTGCACATATATTAAATATCCAGTGCACATATATTAAATATCCAGTGCACATATATTAAATATCCAGTGCACATATATTATATATATACAGTGCACATATATTAAATATCCAGTGCACATATATTATATATATCCAGTGCACATATATTAAATATCCAGTGCACATATATTATATATATACAGTGCACATATATTATATTTCCAGTGCACATATATTATATATATCCAGTGCACATATATTAAATATCCAGTGCAAATATATTATATTGCCAGTGCACATATATTAAATATCCAGTGCAGATATATTATATATCCAGTGAATATATATATTAAATATCCAGTGCACATATATTATATATATCCAGTGCACTTATATTATATATATCCAGTGCACTTATATTAAATATCCAGTGCATTTACATTATATATATCCAGTGCACATATATTAAATATCCAGTGCACATATATTAAATATCCAGTGCACATATATTAAATATCCAGTGCACATATATTATATATATATATCCAGTGCACATATATTATATAAATCCAGTGCACATATATTAAATATCCAGTGCACATATATTAAATATCCAGTGCACATATATTATATATCCAGTGCACACATATTATATATATCCAGTGCACATATAATATATATATCCAGTGCACATGTATTAAATATCCAGTGCACATATATTATATATATCCAGTGCACATATATTATATATATCCAGTGCACATATATTATATATATCCAGTGCACATATATTAAATATCCAGAGCACATATATTAAATATCCAGTGCACATATATTAAATATCCAGTGCACATATATTACATATATTCAGTGCACATATATTAAATATCCAGAGCACATATATTATATTTCCAGTGCACATATATTAAATATCCAGTGCACATGTATTATATATCCAGTGCACATATATTATATATATCCAGTTCACATATATTAAATATCCAGGGCACATACATTAAATATCCAGTGCACATATATTAAATATCCAGTGCAAATATATTATATATATCCAGTGCACATATATTAAATATCCAGTGCACATATATTAAATATCCAGTGCACATATATTAAATATCCAGTGCACATATATTATATATATCCAGTGCACATATATTAAATATCCAGTGCACATATATTAAATATCCAGTGCAAATATATTATATTTCCAGTGCACATATATTAAATATCCAGTGCAGATATATTATATATCCAGTGCATATATATTAAATATCCAGTGCACATATATTATATATATCCAGTGCACTTATATTATATATATCCAGTGCACATATATTAAATATCCAGTGCACTTATATTAAATATCCAGTGCATCTACATTATATATATCCAGTGCACATATATTAAATATCCAGTCCACATATATTAAATATCCAGTGCACATATATTAAATATCCAGTGCACATATATTATATATATTCAGTGCACATATATTATATATATCCAGTGCACATATATTAAATATCCAGTGCACATATATTAAATATCCAGTGCACATATATTATATATCCAGTGCACACATATTATATATATCCAGTGCACATATAGTATATATATCCAGTGCACATATATTAAATATCCAGTGCACATATATTATATATATCCAGTGCACATATATTATATATATACAGTGCACATATATTAAATATCCAGTGCACATATATTATATATATCCAGTGCACATATATTAAATATCCAGTGCACATATATTATATATATCCAGTGCACATATATTATATATATCCAGTGCACATATATTATATATCCAGTGCACACATATTATATATATCCAGTGCACATATATTAAATATCCAGTGCACATATATTATATATATCCAGTGCACATATATTAAATATCCAGTGCACATATATTATATATATCCAGTGCACATATATTAAATATCCAGTGCAAATATATTATATTTCCAGTGCACATATATTAAATATCCAGTGCAGATATATTATATATCCAGTGCATATATATTAAATATCCAGTGCACATATATTATATATATCCAGTGCACTTATATTATATATATCCAGTGCACATATATTAAATATTCAGTGCACTTATATTAAATATCCAGTGCATTTACATTATATATATCCAGTGCACATATATTAAATATCCAGTGCACATATATTAAATATCCAGTGCACATATATTAAATATCCAGTGCACATATATTATATATATCCAGTGCACATATATTAAATATCCAGTGCACATATATCATATTTCCAGTGCACATATATTAAATATCCAGTGCAGATATATTATATATCCAGTGCACATATATTGTATATATCCAGTGCACATATATTAAAAATCCAGTGCACATATATTAAATATCCAGTGCACATATATTAAATATCCAGTGCACATATATTATATATATCCAGTGCACATATATTAAATATCCAGTGCACATATATTAAATATCCAGTGCACATATATTATATATCCAGTGCACACATATTATATATATCCAGTGCACATATAGTATATATATCCAGTGCACATATATTAAATATCCAGTGCACATATATTATATATATCCAGTGGACATATATTATATATATCTAGTGCACATATATTAAATATCCAGTGCACATATATTAAATATCCAGTGCACATATATTATATATATATCCAGTGTGCATATATTAAATATCCAGTGCACATATATCATATTTCCAGTGCACATATATTAAATATCCAGTGCAGATATATTATATATCCAGTGCACATATATTATATACATCCAGTGCACATATATTAAAAATCCAGTGCACATATATTAAATATCCAGTGCACATATATTAAATATCCAGTGCACATATATTATATATATCCAGTGCACATATATTATATATATCCAGTGCACATATATTATATATATCCAGTGCACATATATTAAATATCCAGTGCACATATATCATATTTCCAGTGCACATATATTAAATATCCAGTGCAGATATATTATATATCCAGTGCACATATATTATATATATCCAGTGCACATATATTAAAAATCCAGTGCACATATATTAGATATATCTAGTGCACAAATATTATATATATCCAGTGCACATATATTATATATCCAGTGCACACATATTATATATATCCAGTGCACATATATTAAATATCCAGTGCACATATATTAAATATCCAGCGCACATATATTATATATATCCAGTGCAAATATATTAAATATCCAGTGCACATATATTATATATATCCAGTGCACATATATTAAATATCCAGTGCACATATATTAAATATCCAGTGCACATATATTATATATATCCAGTGCAGATATATTAAATATCCAGTGCACATATATTAAATATCCAGTGCACATATATTAAATATCCAGTGCACATATATTATATTTCCAGTGCACATATATTAATTATCCAGTGCAGATATATTATATATCCAGTGCACATATATTATATATATCCAGTGCACATATATTAAAAATCCAGTGCACATATATTAGATATATCTAGTGCACAAATATTATATATATCCAGTGCACATATATTATATATCCAGTGCACACATATTATATATATCCAGTGCACATATATTAAATATCCAGTGCACATATATTAAATATCCAGTGCACATATATTATATATATCCAGTGCAAATATATTAAATATCCAGTGCACATATATTATATATATCCAGTGCACATATATTAAATATCCAGTGCACATATATTAAATATCCAGTGCACATATATTATATATATCCAGTGCACATATATTAAATATCCAGTGCACATATATTATACATATATCCAGTGCAGATATATTAAATATCCAGTGCAGATATATTAAATATCCAGTGCACATATATTATATATATCCAGTGCAGATATATTAAATATCCAGTGCACATATATTATATATATCCAGTGCACATATATTAAATATCCAGTGCAGATATATTATATATCCAGTGCACAAATATTATATATATCCAGTGCACATATATAATAAATATCCAGTGCACATATATTACATATATCCTGTGCACATATATTAAATATCCAGTGCACATATAATAAATATCCAGTGCACATATATTATATATATCCAGTGCACATATATTAATTATCCAGTGCACACATAATAAATATCCAGTGCACATATATTATATATATCTAGTGCACATATATTAAATATCCAGTGCACATATATTATATTTCCAGTGCACATATATTAAATTTCCAGTGCAGATATATTATATATCCAGTGCACATATATTATATATATGCAGCGCACATATATTAAATATCCAGTACACATATATTATATATCCAGTGCACACATATTATATATATCCAAAGCACATATATTAAATATCCAGTGCACATATATTAAATATCCAGTGCACATATATTATATATCCAGTGCACACATATTATATATATCCAGTGCACATATATTAAATATCCAGTGCACATATATTATATATATCCAGTGCACATATATTAAATATCCAGTGCACATATATTATATATATCCAGTGCACATATATTATATATATCCAGTGCACATATATTAAATATCCAGTGCACATATATTATATATATCCAGTGCACATATATTAAATATCCAGTGCACATAAATTATATATATCCAGTGCACATATATTATATGTATCCAGTGCACATATATTATATATATCCAGTGCACATATATTAAATATCCAGTGCACATATATTATATATATCCAGTGCACATATATTATACATATCCAGTGCACATATATTAAATATCCAGTGCACATATATTATATATATCCAGTGCACATATATTATATGTATCCAGTGCACATATATTAAATATCCAGTGCACATATATTAAATATCCAGTGCACATATATTATATTTCCAGTGCACATATATTATATATATCCAGTGCACATATATTAAATATCCAGTGCAAATATATTATATTTCCAGTGCACATATATTAAATATCCAGTGCAGATATATTATATATCCAGTGCATATATATTAAATATCCAGTGCACATATATTATATATATATCCAGTGCACTTATATTATATATATCCAGTGCACTTATATTAAATATCCAGTGCATTTACATTATATATATCCAGTGCACATATATTAAATATCCAGTGCACATATATTAAGTATCCAGTGCACATATATTAAATATCCAGTGCACATATACTATATATATATATCCAGTGCACATATATTATATAAATCCAGTGCACATATATTAAATATCCAGTGCACATATATTAAATATCCAGTGCACATATATTATATATCCAGTGCACACATATTATATATATCCAGTGCACATATAATATATATATCCAGTGCACATATATTAAATATCCAGTGCACATATATTATATATATCCAGTGCACATATATTATATATATCCAGTGCACATATATTATATATATCCAGTGCACATATATTAAATATCCAGAGCACATATATTAAATATCCAGTGCACATATATTAAATATCCAGTGCACATATATTACATATATTCAGTGCACATATATTAAATATCCAGAGCACATATATTATATTTCCAGTGCACATATATTAAATATCCAGTGCACATGTATTATATATCCAGTGCACATATATTATATATATCCAGTTCACATATATTAAATATCCAGGGCACATACATTAAATATCCAGTGCACATATATTAAATATCCAGTGCAAATATATTATATATATCCAGTGCACATATATTAAATATCCAGTGCACATATATTAAATATCCAGTGCACATATATTAAATATCCAGTGCACATATATTATATATATCCAGTGCACATATATTAAATATCCAGTGCACATATATTATATATATCCAGTGCACATATATTAAATATCCAGTGCAAATATATTATATTTCCAGTGCACATATATTAAATATCCAGTGCAGATATATTATATATCCAGTGCATATATATTAAATATCCAGTGCACATATATTATATATATCCAGTGCACTTATATTATATATATCCAGTGCACATATATTAAATATCCAGTGCACTTATATTAAATATCCAGTGCATCTACATTATATATATCCAGTGCACATATATTAAATATCCAGTCCACATATATTAAATATCCAGTGCACATATATTAAATATCCAGTGCACATATATTATATATATTCAGTGCACATATATTATATATATCCAGTGCACATATATTAAATATCCAGTGCACACATATTAAATATCCAGTGCACATATATTATATATCCAGTGCACACATATTATATATATCCAGTGCACATATAGTATATATATCCAGTGCACATATATTAAATATCCAGTGCACATATATTATATATATCCAGTGCACATATATTATATATATACAGTGCACATATATTAAATATCCAGTGCACATATATTATATATATCCAGTGCACATATATTAAATATCCAGTGCACATATATTATATATATCCAGTGCACATATATTATATATATCCAGTGCACATATATTATATATCCAGTGCACACATATTATATATATCCAGTGCACATATATTAAATATCCAGTGCACATATATTATATATATCCAGTGCACATATATTAAATATCCAGTGCACATATATTATATATATCCAGTGCACATATATTAAATATCCAGTGCAAATATATTATATTTCCAGTGCACATATATTAAATATCCAGTGCAGATATATTATACATCCAGTGCATATATATTAAATATCCAGTGCACATATATTATATATATCCAGTGCACTTATATTATATATATCCAGTGCACATATATTAAATATTCAGTGCACTTATATTAAATATCCAGTGCATTTACATTATATATATCCAGTGCACATATATTAAATATCCAGTGCACATATATTAAATATCCAGTGCACATATATTATATATATCCAGTGCACATATACTAAATATCCAGTGCACATATATCATATTTCCAGTGCACATATATTAAATATCCAGTGCACATATATTATATATCCAGTGCACATATATTGTATATATCCAGTGCACATATATTAAAAATCCAGTGCACATATATTAAATATCCAGTGCACATATATTAAATATCCAGTGCACATATATTATATATATCCAGTGCACATATATTAAATATCCAGTGCACATATATTAAATATCCAGTGCACATATATTATATATCCAGTGCACACATATTATATATATCCAGTGCACATATAGTATATATATCCAGTGCACATATATTAAATATCCAGTGCACATATATTATATATATCCAGTGGACATATATTATATATATCTAGTGCACATATATTAAATATCCAGTGCACATATATTAAATATCCAGTGCACATATATTATATATATATCCAGTGTGCATATATTAAATATCCAGTGCACATATATCATATTTCCAGTGCACATATATTAAATATCCAGTGCAGATATATTATATATCCAGTGCACATATATTATATACATCCAGTGCACATATATTAAAAATCCAGTGCACATATATTAAATATCCAGTGCACATATATTAAATATCCAGTGCACATATATTATATATATCCAGTGCACATATATTATATATATCCAGTGCACATATATTATATATATCCAGTGCACATATATTAAATATCCAGTGCACATATATCATATTTCCAGTGCAGATATATTATATATCCAGTGCAGATATATTATATATCCAGTGCACATATATTATATATATCCAGTGCACATATATTAAAAATCCAGTGCACATATATTAGATATATCTAGTGCACAAATATTATATATATCCAGTGCACATATATTATATATCCAGTGCACACATATTATATATATCCAGTGCACATATATTAAATATCCAGTGCACATATATTAAATATCCAGCGCACATATATTATATATATCCAGTGCAAATATATTAAATATCCAGTGCACATATATTATATATATCCAGTGCACATATATTAAATATCCAGTGCACATATATTAAATATCCAGTGCACATATATTATATATATCCAGTGCAGATATATTAAATATCCAGTGCACATATATTAAATATCCAGTGCACATATATTAAATATCCAGTGCACATATATCATATTTCCAGTGCACATATATTAATTATCCAGTGCAGATATATTATATATCCAGTGCACATATATTATATATATCCAGTGCACATATATTAAAAATCCAGTGCACATATATTAGATATATCTAGTGCACAAATATTATATATATCCAGTGCACATATATTATATATCCAGTGCACACATATTATATATATCCAGTGCACATATATTAAATATCCAGTGCACATATATTAAATATCCAGTGCACATATATTATATATATCCAGTGCAAATATATTAAATATCCAGTGTACATATATTATATATATCCAGTGCACATATATTAAATATCCAGTGCACATATATTAAATATCCAGTGCACATATATTATATATATCCAGTGCACATATATTAAATATCCAGTGCACATATATTATATATATATCCAGTGCAGATATATTAAATATCCAGTGCAGATATATTAAATATCCAGTGCACATATATTATATATATCCAGTGCAGATATATTAAATATCCAGTGCACATATATTATATATATCCAGTGCACATATATTAAATATCCAGTGCAGATATATTATATATCCAGTGCACAAATATTATATATATCCAGTGCACATATATAATAAATATCCAGTGCACATATATTACATATATCCTGTGCACATATATTAAATATCCAGTGCACATATAATAAATATCCAGTGCACATATATTATATATATCCAGTGCACATATATTAATTATCCAGTGCACACATAATAAATATCCAGTGCACATATATTATATATATCTAGTGCACATATATTAAATATCCAGTGCACATATATTATATTTCCAGTGCACATATATTAAATTTCCAGTGCAGATATATTATATATCCAGTGCACATATATTATATATATGCAGCGCACATATATTAAATATCCAGTTCACATATATTATATATCCAGTGCACACATATTATATATATCCAAAGCACTTATATTAAATATCCAGTGCACATATATTAAATATCCAGTGCACATATATTATATATCCAGTGCACACATATTATATATATCCAGTGCACATATATTAAATATCCAGTGCACATATATTATATATATCCAGTGCACATATATTAAATATCCAGTGCACATATATTATATATATATCCAGTGCACATATATTATATATATCCAGTGCACATATATTGAATATCCAGTGCACATATATTATATATATCCAGTGCACATATATTAAATATCCAGTGCACATATATTATATATATCCAGTGCACATATATTATATGTATCCAGTGCACATATATTATATATATCCAGTGCACATATATTAAATATCCAGTGCACATATATTATATATATCCAGTGCACATATATTATATATATCCAGTGCACATATATTAAATATCCAGTGCACATATATTATATATATCCAGTGCACATATATTATATGTAGCCAGTGCACATATATTAAATATCCAGTGCACATATATTAAATATCCAGTGCACATATATTATATTTCCAGTGCACATATATTATATATATCCAGTGCACATATATTAAATATCCAGTGCACATATATTATATATATCCAGTGCACATATATTAAATATCCAGTGCACATATATTATATATATCCAGTGCACATATATTAAATATCCAGTGCAAATATATTATATTTCCAGTGCACATATATTAAATATCCAGTGCAGATATATTATATATCCAGTGCATATATATTAAATATCCAGTGCACATATATTATATATATCCAGTGCACTTATATTATATATATCCAGTGCACATATATTAAATATCCAGTGCATTTATATTAAATATCCAGTGCATCTACATTATATATATCCAGTGCACATATATTAAATATCCAGTCCACATATATTAAATATCCAGTGCACATATATTAAATATCCAGTGCACATATATTATATATATTCAGTGCACATATATTATATATATCCAGTGCACATATATTAAATATCCAGTGCACACATATTAAATATCCAGTGCACATATATTATATATCCAGTGCACACATATTATATATATCCAGTGCACATATAGTATATATATCCAGTGCACATATATTAAATATCCAGTGCACATATATTATATATATCCAGTGCACATATAGTATATATATCCAGTGCACATATATTAAATATCCAGTGCACATATATTATATATATCCAGTGGACATATATTATATATATCTAGTGCACATATATTAAATATCCAGTGCACATATATTAAATATCCAGTGCACATATATTATATATATATCCAGTGTGCATATATTAAATATCCAGTGCACATATATCATATTTCCAGTGCACATATATTAAATATCCAGTGCAGATATATTATATATCCAGTGCACATATATTATATACATCCAGTGCACATATATTAAAAATCCAGTGCACATATATTAAATATCCAGTGCACATATATTAAATATCCAGTGCACATATATTATATATATCCAGTGCACATATATTATATATATCCAGTGCACATATATTATATATATCCAGTGCACATATATTAAATATCCAGTGCACATATATCATATTTCCAGTGCAGATATATTATAAATCCAGTGCAGATATATTATATATCCAGTGCACATATATTATATATATCCAGTGCACATATATTAAAAATCCAGTGCACATATATTAGATATATCTAGTGCACAAATATTATATATATCCAGTGCACATATATTATATATCCAGTGCACACATATTATATATATCCAGTGCACATATATTAAATATCCAGTGCACATATATTAAATATCCAGCGCACATATATTATATATCCAGTGCAAATATATTAAATATCCAGTGCACATATATTATATATATCCAGTGCACATATATTAAATATCCAGTGCACATATATAATAGATCCAGTGCACATATATTATATATATCCAGTGCAGATATATTAAATATCCAGTGCACATATATTAAATATCCAGTGCACATATATTAAATATCCAGTGCACATATATCATATTTCCAGTGCACATATATTAATTATCCAGTGCAGATATATTATATATCCAGTGCACAAATATTATATATATCCAGTGCACATATATTAAATATCCAGTGCACATATATTATATATATCCAGTGCACATATATTAAAAATCCAGTGCACATATATTATATATATATCCAGTGCAGATATATTAAATATCCAGTGCAGATATATTAAATATCCAGTGCACATATATTATATATATCCAGTGCAGATATATTAAATATCCAGTGCACATATATATATCCAGTGCACATATATTAAATATCCAGTGCAGATATATTATATATCCAGTGCACAAATATTATATATATCCAGTGCACATATATAATAAATATCCAGTGCACATATATTACATATATCCTGTGCACATATATTAAATATCCAGTGCACATATAATAAATATCCAGTGCACATATATTATATATATCCAGTGCACATATATTAATTATCCAGTGCACACATAATAAATATCCAGTGCACATATATTATATATATCTAGTGCACATATATTAAATATCCAGTGCACATATATTATATTTCCAGTGCACATATATTAAATTTCCAGTGCAGATATATTATATATCCAGTGCACATATATTATATATATGCAGCGCACATATATTAAATATCCAGATCACATATGTTATATATCCAGTGCACACATATTATATATATCCAAAGCACTTATATTAAATATCCAGTGCACATATATTAAATATCCAGTGCACATATATTATATATCCAGTGCACACATATTATATATATCCAGTGCACATATATTAAATATCCAGTGCACATATATTATATATATCCAGTGCACATATATTAAATATCCAGTGCACATATATTATATATATCCAGTGCACATATATTATATATATCCAGTGCACATATATTAAATATCCAGTGCACATATATTATATATATCCAGTGCACATATATTAAATATCCAGTGCACATATATTATATATATCCAGTGCACATATATTATATGTATCCAGTGCACATATATTATATATATCCAGTGCACATATATTAAATATCCAGTGCACATATATTATATATATCCAGTGCACATATATTATATATATCCAGTGCACATATATTAAATATCCAGTGCACATATATTATATATATCCAGTGCACATATATTATATGTAGCCAGTGCACATATATTAAATATCCAGTGCACATATATTAAATATCCAGTGCACATATATTATATTTCCAGTGCACATATATTATATATATCCAGTGCACATATATTAAATATCCAGTGCACATATATTATATATATCCAGTGCACATATATTAAATATCCAGTGCACATATATTATATATATCCAGTGCACATATATTAAATATCCAGTGCAAATATATTATATTTCCAGTGCACATATATTAAATATCCAGTGCAGATATATTATATATCCAGTGCATATATATTAAATATCCAGTGCACATATATTATATATATCCAGTGCACTTATATTATATATATCCAGTGCACATATATTAAATATCCAGTGCACTTATATTAAATATCCAGTGCATCTACATTATATATATCCAGTGCACATATATTAAATATCCAGTCCACATATATTAAATATCCAGTGCACATATATTAAATATCCAGTGCACATATATTATATATATTCAGTGCACATATATTATATATATCCAGTGCACATATATTAAATATCCAGTGCACACATATTAAATATCCAGTGCACATATATTATATATCCAGTGCACACATATTATATATATCCAGTGCACATATAGTATATATATATCCAGTGCACATATATTAAATATCCAGTGCACATATATTATATATATCCAGTGCACATATATTATATATATACAGTGCACATATATTAAATATCCAGTGCACATATATTATATATATCCAGTGCACATATATTAAATATCCAGTGCACATATATTATATATATCCAGTGCACATATATTATATATATCCAGTGCACATATATTATATATCCAGTGCACACATATTATATATATCCAGTGCACATATATTAAATATCCAGTGCACATATATTATATATATCCAGTGCACATATATTAAATATCCAGTGCACATATATTATATATATCCAGTGCACATATATTAAATATCCAGTGCAAATATATTATATTTCCAGTGCACATATATTAAATATCCAGTGCAGATATATTATACATCCAGTGCATATATATTAAATATCCAGTGCACATATATTATATATATCCAGTGCACTTATATTATATATATCCAGTGCACATATATTAAATATTCAGTGCACTTATATTAAATATCCAGTGCATTTACATTATATATATCCAGTGCACATATATTAAATATCCAGTGCACATATATTAAATATCCAGTGCACATATATTAAATATCCAGTGCACATATATTATATATATCCAGTGCACATATATTAAATATCCAGTGCACATATATCATATTTCCAGTGCACATATATTAAATATCCAGTGCAGATATATTATATATCCAGTGCACATATATTGTATATATCCAGTGCACATATATTAAAAATCCAGTGCACAAATATTAAATATCCAGTGCACATATATTAAATATCCAGTGCACATATATTATATATATCCAGTGCACATATATTAAATATCCAGTGCACATATATTAAATATCCAGTGCACATATATTATATATCCAGTGCACACATATTATATATATCCAGTGCACATATAGTATATATATCCAGTGCACATATATTAAATATCCAGTGCACATATATTATATATATCCAGTGGACATATATTATATATATCTAGTGCACATATATTAAATATCCAGTGCACATATATTAAATATCCAGTGCACATATATTATATATATATCCAGTGTGCATATATTAAATATCCAGTGCACATATATCATATTTCCAGTGCACATATATTAAATATCCAGTGCAGATATATTATATATCCAGTGCACATATATTATATACATCCAGTGCACATATATTAAAAATCCAGTGCACATATATTAAATATCCAGTGCACATATATTAAATATCCAGTGCACATATATTATATATATCCAGTGCACATATATTATATATATCCAGTGCACATATATTATATATATCCAGTGCACATATATTAAATATCCAGTGCACATATATCATATTTCCAGTGCAGATATATTATATATCCAGTGCAGATATATTATATATCCAGTGCACATATATTATATATATCCAGTGCACATATATTAAAAATCCAGTGCACATATATTAGATATATCTAGTGCACAAATATTATATATATCCAGTGCACATATATTATATATCCAGTGCACACATATTATATATATCCAGTGCACATATATTAAATATCCAGTGCACATATATTAAATATCCAGCGCACATATATTATATATATCCAGTGCAAATATATTAAATATCCAGTGCACATATATTATATATATCCAGTGCACATATATTAAATATCCAGTGCACATATATTAAATATCCAGTGCACATATATTATATATATCCAGTGCAGATATATTAAATATCCAGTGCACATATATTAAATATCCAGTGCACATATATTAAATATCCAGTGCACATATATCATATTTCCAGTGCACATATATTAATTATCCAGTGCAGATATATTATATATCCAGTGCACATATATTATATATATCCAGTGCACATATATTAAAAATCCAGTGCACATATATTAGATATATCTAGTGCACAAATATTATATATATCCAGTGCACATATATTATATATCCAGTGCACACATATTATATATATCCAGTGCACATATATTAAATATCCAGTGCACATATATTAAATATCCAGTGCACATATATTATATATATCCAGTGCAAATATATTAAATATCCAGTGCACATATATTAAATATCCAGTGCACATATATTATATATATCCAGTGCACATATATTAAATATCCAGTGCACATATATTATATATATATCCAGTGCAGATATATTAAATATCCAGTGCACATATATTAAATATCCAGTGCACATATATTATATATATCCAGTGCAGATATATTAAATATCCAGTGCACATATATTATATATATCCAGTGCACATATATTAAATATCCAGTGCACATATATCATATTTCCAGTGCACATATATTAAATATCGAGTGCAGATATATTATATATCCAGTGCACATATATTATATACATCCAGTGCACATATATTAAAAATCCAGTGCACATATATTAAATATCCAGTGCACATATATTAAATATCCAGTGCACATATATTATATATATCCAGTGCACATATATTATATATATCCAGTGCACATATATTATATATATCCAGTGCACATATATTAAATATCCAGTGCACATATATCATATTTCCAGTGCAGATATATTATATATCCAGTGCAGATATATTATATATCCAGTGCACATATATTATATATATCCAGTGCACATATATTAAAAATCCAGTGCACATATATTAGATATATCTAGTGCACAAATATTATATATATCCAGTGCACATATATTATATATCCAGTGCACACATATTATATATATCCAGTGCACATATATTAAATATCCAGTGCACATATATTAAATATCCAGCGCACATATATTATATATATCCAGTGCAAATATATTAAATATCCAGTGCACATATATTATATATATCCAGTGCACATATATTAAATATCCAGTGCACATATATTAAATATCCAGTGCACATATATTATATATATCCAGTGCAGATATATTAAATATCCAGTGCACATATATTAAATATCCAGTGCACATATATTAAATATCCAGTGCACATATATCATATTTCCAGTGCACATATATTAATTATCCAGTGCAGATATATTATATATCCAGTGCACATATATTATATATATCCAGTGCACATATATTAAAAATCCAGTGCACATATATTAGATATATCTAGTGCACAAATATTATATATATCCAGTGCACATATATTATATATCCAGTGCACACATATTATATATATCCAGTGCACATATATTAAATATCCAGTGCACATATATTAAATATCCAGTGCACATATATTATATATATCCAGTGCAAATATATTAAATATCCAGTGCACATATATTAAATATCCAGTGCACATATATTATATATATCCAGTGCACATATATTAAATATCCAGTGCACATATATTATATATATATCCAGTGCAGATATATTAAATATCCAGTGCACATATATTAAATATCCAGTGCACATATATTATATATATCCAGTGCAGATATATTAAATATCCAGTGCACATATATTATATATATCCAGTGCACATATATTAAATATCCAGTGCAGATATATTATATATCCAGTGCACAAATATTATATATATCCAGTGCACATATATAATAAATATCCAGTGCACATATATTACATATATCCAGTGCACATATATTTTATGTATCCAGTGCACATATATTAATTATCCAGTGCACACATAATAAATATCCAGTGCACATATATTATATATATCTAGTGCACATATATTAAATATCCAGTGCACATATATTATATTTCCAGTGCTTATATATTAAATTTCCAGTGCAGATATATTATATATCCAGTGCACATATATTATATATATGCAGCGCACATATATTAAATATCCAGTGCACACATAATAAATATCCAGTGCACATATATTATATATATCTAGTGCACATATATTAAATATCCAGTGCACATATATTATATTTCCAGTGCACATATATTAAATTTCCAGTGCAGATATATTATATATCCAGTGCACATATATTATATATATGCAGCGCACATATATTAAATATCCAGTTCACATATATTATATATCCAGTGCACACATATTATATATATCCAAAGCACTTATATTAAATATCCAGTGCACATATATTAAATATCCAGTGCACATATATTATATATCCAGTGCACACATATTATATATATATCCAGTGCACATATATTAAATATCCAGTGCACATATATTATATATATCCAGAGCACATATATTACATATCCAGTGCACATATATTATATATATCCAGTGCACATATATTATATATATCCAGTGCACATATATTAAATATCCAGTGCACATATATTATATATATCCAGTGCACATATATTAAATATCCAGTGCACATATATTATATATATCCAGTGCACATATATTATATGTATCCAGTGCACATATATTATATATATCCAGTGCACATATATTAAATATCCAGTGCACATATATTATATATATCCAGTGCACATATATTATATATATCCAGTGCACATATATTAAATATCCAGTGCACATATATTATATATATCCAGTGCACATATATTATATGTATCCAGTGCACATATATTAAATATCCAGTGCACATATATTAAATATCCAGTGCACATATATTATATTTCCAGTGCACATATATTATATATATCCAGTGCACATATATTAAATATCCAGTGCAAATATATTATATTTCCAGTGCACATATATTAAATATCCAGTGCAGATATATTATATATCCAGTGCATATATATTAAATATCCAGTGCACATATATTATATATATCCAGTGCACTTATATTATATATATCCAGTGCACTTATATTAAATATCCAGTGCATTTACATTATATATATCCAGTGCACATATATTAAATATCCAGTGCACATATATTAAATATCCAGTGCACATATACTATATATATATATCCAGTGCACATATATTATATAAATCCAGTGCACATATATTAAATATCCAGTGCACATATATTAAATATCCAGTGCACATATATTATATATCCAGTGCACACATATTATATATATCCAGTGCACATATAATATATATATCCAGTGCACATATATTAAATATCCAGTGCACATATATTATATATATCCAGTGCACATATATTATATATATCCAGTGCACATATATTATATATATCCAGTGCACATATATTAAATATCCAGAGCACATATATTAAATATCCAGTGCACATATATTAAATATCCAGTGCACATATATTACATATATTCAGTGCACATATATTAAATATCCAGAGCACATATATTATATTTCCAGTGCACATATATTAAATATCCAGTGCACATGTATTATATATCCAGTGCACATATATTATATATATCCAGTTCACATATATTAAATATCCAGGGCACATACATTAAATATCCAGTGCACATATATTAAATATCCAGTGCAAATATATTATATATATCCAGTGCACATATATTAAATATCCAGTGCACATATATTAAATATCCAGTGCACATATATTAAATATCCAGTGCACATATATTATATATATCCAGTGCACATATATTAAATATCCAGTGCACATATATTATATATATCCAGTGCACATATATTAAATATCCAGTGCAAATATATTATATTTCCAGTGCACATATATTAAATATCCAGTGCAGATATAATATATATACAGTGCATATATATTAAATATCCAGTGCACATATATTATATATATCCAGTGCACTTATATTATATATATCCAGTGCACATATATTAAATATCCAGTGCACTTATATTAAATATCCAGTGCATCTACATTATATATATACAGTGCACATATATTAAATATCCAGTCCACATATATTAAATATCCAGTGCACATATATTAAATATCCAGTGCACATATATTATATATATTCAGTGCACATATATTATATATATCCAGTGCACATATAATAAATATCCAGTGCACACATATTAAATATCGAGTGCACATATATTATATATCCAGTGCACACATATTATATATATCCAGTGCACATATAGTATATATATCCAGTGCACATATATTAAATATATAGTGCACATATATTATATATATCCAGTGCACATATATTATATATATACAGTGCACATATATTAAATATCCAGTGCACATATATTATATATATCCAGTGCACATATATTAAATATCCAGTGCACATATATTATATATATCCAGTGCACATATATTATATATATCCAGTGCACATATATTATATATCCAGTGCACACATATTATATATATCCAGTGCACATATATTAAATATCCAGTTCACATATATTATATATATCCAGTGCACATATATTAAATATCCAGTGCACATATATTATATATATCCAGTGCACATATATTAAATATCCAGTGCAAATATATTATATTTCCAGTGCACATATATTAAATATCCAGTGCAGATATATTATACATCCAGTGCATATATATTAAATATCCAGTGCACATATATTATATATATCCAGTGCACTTATATTATATATATCCAGTGCACATATATTAAATATTCAGTGCACTTATATTAAATATCCAGTGCATTTACATTATATATATCCAGTGCACATATATTAAATATCCAGTGCACATATATTAAATATCCAGTGCACATATATTAAATATCCAGTGCACATATATTATATATATCCAGTGCACATATATTAAATATCCAGTGCACATATATCATATTTCCAGGGCACATATATTAAATATCCAGTGCAGATATATTATATATCCAGTGCACATATATTGTATATATCCAGTGCACATATATTAAAAATCCAGTGCACATATATTAAATATCCAGTGCACATATATTAAATATCCAGTGCACATATATTATATATATCCAGTGCACATATATTCAATATCCAGTGCACATATATTAAATATCCAGTGCACATATATTATATATCCAGTGCACACATATTATATATATCCAGTGCACATATAGTATATATATCCAGTGCACATATATTAAAAATCCAGTGCACATATATTAAATAATCAATGCACATATATTAAATATCCAGTGCACATATATTATATATATCCAGTGCACATATATTATATATATCCAGTGCACATATATTATATATATCCAGTGCACATATATTAAATATCCAGTGCACATATATCATATTTCCAGTGCAGATATATTATATATCCAGTGCAGATATATTATATATCCAGTGCACATATATTATATATATCCAGTGCACATATATTAAAAATCCAGTGCACATATATTAGATATATCTAGTGCACAAATATTATATATATCCAGTGCACATATATTATATATCCAGTGCACACATATTATATATATCCAGTGCACATATATTAAATATCCAGTGCACATATATTAAATATCCAGCGCACATATATTATATATATCCAGTGCAAATATATTAAATATCCAGTGCACATATATTATATATATCCAGTGCACATATATTAAATATCCAGTGCACATATATTAAATATCCAGTGCACATATATTATATATATCCAGTGCAGATATATTAAATATCCAGTGCACATATATTAAATATCCAGTGCACATATATTAAATATCCAGTGCACATATATCATATTTCCAGTGCACATATATTAATTATCCAGTGCAGATATATTATATATCCAGTGCACATATATTATATATATCCAGTGCACATATATTAAAAATCCAGTGCACATATATTAGATATATCTAGTGCACAAATATTATATATATCCAGTGCACATATATTATATATCCAGTGCACACATATTATATATATCCAGTGCACATATATTAAATATCCAGTGCACATATATTAAATATCCAGTGCACATATATTAAATATCCAGTGCACATATACTATATATATATATCCAGTGCACATATATTATATAAATCCAGTGCACATATATTAAATATCCAGTGCACATATATTAAATATCCAGTGCACATATATTATATATCCAGTGCACACATATTATATATATCCAGTGCACATATAATATATATATCCAGTGCACATATATTAAATATCCAGTGCACATATATTATATATATCCAGTGCACATATATTATATATATCCAGTGCACATATATTATATATATCCAGTGCACATATATTAAATATCTAGAGCACATATATTAAATATCCAGTGCACATATATTAAATATCCAGTGCACATATATTACATATATTCAGTGCACATATATTAAATATCCAGAGCACATATATTATATTTCCAGTGCACATATATTATATATATCCAGTGCACTTATATTATATATATCCAGTGCACTTATATTAAATATCCAGTGCATTTACATTATATATATCCAGTGCACATATATTAAATATCCAGTGCACATATATTAAATATCCAGTGCACATATATTAAATATCCAGTGCACATATACTATATATATATATCCAGTGCACATATATTATATAAATCCAGTGCACATATATTAAATATCCAGTGCACATATATTAAATATCCAGTGCACATATATTATATATCCAGTGCACACATATTATATATATCCAGTGCACATATAATATATATATCCAGTGCACATATATTAAATATCCAGTGCACATATATTATATATATCCAGTGCACATATATTACATATATCCAGTGCACATATATTATATATATCCAGTGCACACATATTAAATATCCAGAGCACATATGTTAAATATCCAGTGCACATATATTAAATATCCAGTGCACATATATTACATATATTCAGTGCACATATATTAAATATCCAGAGCACATATATTATATTTCCAGTGCACATATATTAAATATCCAGTGCACATGTATTATATATCCAGTGCACATATATTATATATATCCAGTTCACATATATTAAATATCCAGGGCACATACATTAAATATCCAGTGCACATATATTAAATATCCAGTGCAAATATATTATATATATCCAGTGCACATATATTAAATATCCAGTGCACATATATTAAATATCCAGTGCACATATATTAAATATCCAGTGCACATATATTATATATATCCAGTGCACATATATTAAATATCCAGTGCACATATATTATATATATCCAGTGCACATATATTAAATATCCAGTGCAAATATATTATATTTCCAGTGCACATATATTAAATATCCAGTGCAGATATATTATATATCCAGTGCATATATATTAAATATCCAGTGCACATATATTATATATATCCAGTGCACTTATATTATATATATCCAGTGCACATATATTAAATATCCAGTGCACTTATATTAAATATCCAGTGCATCTACATTATATATATCCAGTGCACATATATTAAATATCCAGTCCACATATATTAAATATCCAGTGCACATATATTAAATATCCAGTGCACATATATTATATATATTCAGTGCACATATATTATATATATCCAGTGCACATATATTAAATATCCAGTGCACATATATTAAATATCCAGTGCACATATATTATATATCCAGTGCACACATATTATATATATCCAGTGCACATATAGTATATATATCCAGTGCACATATATTATATATATACAGTGCACATATATTAAATATCCAGTGCACATATATTATATATATCAAGTGCACATATATTATATATATACAGTGCACATATATTAAATATCCAGTGCACATATATTATATATATCCAGTGCACATATATTAAATATCCAGTGCACATATATTATATATATCCAGTGCACATATATTAAATATCCAGTGCACTTATATTAAATATCCAGTGCACTTATATTAAATATCCAGTGCATCTACATTATATATATCCAGTGCACATATATTAAATATCCAGTCCACATATATTAAATATCCAGTGCACATATATTAAATATCCAGTGCACATATATTATATATATTCAGTGCACATATATTATATATATCCAGTGCACATATATTAAATATCCAGTGCACATATATTAAATATCCAGTGCACATATATTATATATCCAGTGCACACATATTATATATATCCAGTGCACATATATTATATATATCCAGTGCACATATATTATATATATACAGTGCACATATATTAAATATCCAGTGCACATATATTATATATATCCAGTGCACATATATTAAATATCCAGTGCACATATATTATATATATCCAGTGCACATATATTATATATATCCAGTGCACATATATTATATATCCAGTGCACACATATTATATATATCCAGTGCACATATATTAAATATCCAGTGCACATATATTATATATATCCAGTGCACATATATTAAATATCCAGTGCACATATATTATATATATCCAGTGCACATATATTAAATATCCAGTGCAAATATATTATATTTCCAGTGCACATATATTAAATATCCAGTGCAGATATATTATATATCCAGTGCATATATATTAAATATCCAGTGCATATATATTATATATATCCAGTGCACTTATATTATATATATCCAGTGCACATATATTAAATATTCAGTGCACTTATATTAAATATCCAGTGCATTTACATTATATATATCCAGTGCACATATATTAAATATCCAGTGCACATATATTAAATATCCAGTGCACATATATTAAATATCCAGTGCACATATATTATATATATCCAGTGCACATATATTAAATATCCAGTGCACATATATCATATTTCCAGTGCACATATATTAAATATCCAGTGCAGATATATTATATATCCAGTGCACATATATTGTATATATCCAGTGCACATATATTAAAAATCCAGTGCACATATATTAAAAATCCAGTGCACATATATTAAATATCCAGTGCACATATATTATATATATCCAGTGCACATATATTAAATATCCAGTGCACATATATTAAATATCCAGTGCACATATATTATATATCCAGTGCACACATATTATATATATCTAGTGCACATATAGTATATATATCCAGTGCACATATATTAAATATCCAGTGCACATATATTATATATATCCAGTGGACATATATTATATATATCTAGTGCACATATATTAAATATCCAGTGCACATATATTAAATATCCAGTGCACATATATTATATATATATCCAGTGTGCATATATTAAATATCCAGTGCACATATATCATATTTCCAGTGCACATATATTAAATATCCAGTGCAGATATATTATATATCCAGTGCACATATATTATATACATCCAGTGCACATATATTAAAAATCCAGTGCACATATATTAAATATCCAGTGCACATATATTAAATATCCAGTGCACATATATTATATATATCCAGTGCACATATATTATATATATCCAGTGCACATATATTATATATATCCAGTGCACATATATTAAATATCCAGTGCACATATATCATATTTCCAGTGCACATATATTAAATATCCAGTGCAGATATATTATATATCCAGTGCACATATATTATATATATCCAGTGCACATATATTAAAAATCCAGTGCACATATATTAGATATATCTAGTGCACAAATATTATATATATCCAGTGCACATATATTATATATCCAGTGCACACATATTATATATATCCAGTGCACATATATTAAATATCCAGTGCACATATATTAAATATCCAGCGCACATATATTATATATATCCAGTGCAAATATATTAAATATCCAGTGCACATATATTATATATATCCAGTGCACATATATTAAATATCCAGTGCACTTATATTAAATATCCAGTGCATCTACATTATATATATCCAGTGCACATATATTAAATATCCAGTCCACATATATTAAATATCCAGTGCACATATATTAAATATCCAGTGCACATATATTATATATATTCAGTGCACATATATTATATATATCCAGTGCACATATATTAAATATCCAGTGCACATATATTAAATATCCAGTGCACATATATTATATATCCAGTGCACACATATTATATATATCCAGTGCACATATAGTATATATATCCAGTGCACATATATTATATATATATACAGTGCACATATATTAAATATCCAGTGCACATATATTATATATATCCAGTGCACATATATTATATATATACAGTGCACATATATTAAATATCCAGTGCACATATATTATATATATCCAGTGCACATATATTAAATATCCAGTGCACATATATTATATATATCCAGTGCACATATATTATATATATCCAGTGCACATATATTATATATCCAGTGCACACATATTATATATATCCAGTGCACATATATTAAATATCCAGTGCACATATATTATATATATCCAGTGCACATATATTAAATATCCAGTGCACATATATTACATATATCCAGTGCACATATATTAAATATCCAGTGCAAATATATTATATTTCCAGTGCACATATATTAAATATCCAGTGCAGATATATTATATATCCAGTGCATATATATTAAATATCCAGTGCATATATATTATATATATCCAGTGCACTTATATTATATATATCCAGTGCACATATATTAAATATTCAGTGCACTTATATTAAATATCCAGTGCATTTACATTATATATATCCAGTGCACATATATTAAATATCCAGTGCACATATATTAAATATCCAGTGCACATATATTAAATATCCAGTGCACATATATTATATATATCCAGTGCACATATATTAAATATCCAGTGCACATATATCATATTTCCAGTGCACATATATTAAATATCCAGTGCAGATATATTATATATCCAGTGCACATATATTGTATATATCCAGTGCACATATATTAAAAATCCAGTGCACATGTATTAAAAATCCAGTGCACATATATTAAATATCCAGTGCACATATATTATATATATCCAGTGCACATATATTAAATATCCAGTGCACATATATTAAATATCCAGTGCACATATATTATATATCCAGTGCACACATATTATATATATATCTAGTGCACATATAGTATATATATCCAGTGCACATATATTAAATATCCAGTGCACATATATTATATATATCCAGTGGACATATATTATATATATCTAGTGCACATATATTAAATATCCAGTGCACATATATTAAATATCCAGTGCACATATATTATATATATATCCAGTGTGCATATATTAAATATCCAGTGCACATATATCATATTTCCAGTGCACATATATTAAATATCCAGTGCAGATATATTATATATCCAGTGCACATATATTATATACATCCAGTGCACATATATTAAAAATCCAGTGCACATATATTAAATATCCAGTGCACATATATTAAATATCCAGTGCACATATATTATATATATCCAGTGCACATATATTATATATATCCAGTGCACATATATTATATATATCCAGTGCACATATATTAAATATCCAGTGCACATATATCATATTTCCAGTGCACATATATTAAATATCCAGTGCAGATATATTATATATCCAGTGCACATATATTATATATATCCAGTGCACATATATTAAAAATCCAGTGCACATATATTAGATATATCTAGTGCACAAATATTATATATATCCAGTGCACATATATAATATATTCAGTGCACACATATTATATATATCCAGTGCACATATATTAAATATCCAGTGCACATATATTAAATATCCAGCGCACATATATTATATATATCCAGTGCAAATATATTAAATATCCAGTGCACATATATTATATATATCCAGTGCACATATATTAAATATCCAGTGCACATATATTAAATATCCAGTGCACATATATTATATATATCCAGTGCAGATATATTAAATATCCAGTGCACATATATTAAATATCCAGTGCACATATATTAAATATCCAGTGCACATATATTATATTTCCAGTGCACATATATTAATTATCCAGTGCAGATATATTATATATCTAGTGCACATATATTATATATATCCAGTGCACATATATTAAAAATCCAGTGCACATATATTAGATATATCTAGTGCACAAATATTATATACATCCAGTGCACATATATTATATATCCAGTGCACACATATTATATATATCCAGTGCACATATATTAAATATCCAGTGCACATATATTAAATATCCAGTGCACATATATTATATATATCCAGTGCAAATATATAAAATATCCAGTGCACATATATTATATATATCCAGTGCACATATATTAAATATCCAGTGCACATATATTAAATATCCAGTGCACATATATTATATATATCCAGTGCACATATATTAAATATCCAGTGCACATATATTATATATATATCCAGTGCAGATATATTAAATATCCAGTGCACATATATTAAATATCCAGTGCACATATATTATATATATCCAGTGCAGATATATTAAATATCCAGTGCACATATATTATATATATCCAGTGCACATATATTAAATATCCAGTGCAGTTATATTATATATCCAGTGCACAAATATTATATATATCCAGTGCACATATATAATAAATATCCAGTGCACATATATTACATATATCCTGTGCACATATATTAAATATCCAGTGCACATATAATAAATATCCAGTGCACATATATTATATATATCCAGTGCACATATATTAATTATCCAGTGCACACATAATAAATATCCAGTGCACATATATTATATATATCTAGTGCACATATATTAAATATCCAGTGCACATATATTATATTTCCAGTGCACATATATTAAATTTCCAGTGCAGATATATTATATATCCAGTGCACATATATTATATATATTCAGCGCACATATATTAAATATCCAGTTCACATATATTATATATCCAGTGCACACATATTATATATATCCAAAGCACTTATATTAAATATCCAGTGCACATATATTAAATATCCAGTGCACATATATTATATATCCAGTGCACACATATTATATATATCCAGTGCACATATATTAAATATCCAGTGCACATATATTATATATATCCAGTGCACATATATTAAATATCCAGTGCACATATATTATATATATCCAGTGCACATATATTATATATATCCAGTGCACATATATTAAATATCCAGTGCACATATATTATATATATCCAGTGCACATATATTAAATATCCAGTGCACATATATTATATATATCCAGTGCACATATATTATATGTATCCAGTGCACATATATTATATATATCCAGTGCACATATATTAAATATCCAGTGCACATATATTATATATATCCAGTGCACATATATTATATATATCCAGTGCACATATATTAAATATCCAGTGCACATATATTATATATATCCAGTGCACATATATTATATGTATCCAGTGCACATATATTAAATATCCAGTGCACATATATTAAATATCCAGTGCACATATATTATATTTCCAGTGCACATATATTATATATATCCAGTGCACATATATTAAATATCCAGTGCAAATATATTATATTTCCAGTGCACATATATTAAATATCCAGTGCAGATATATTATATATCCAGTGCATATATATTAAATATCCAGTGCACATATATTATATATATCCAGTGCACTTATATTATATATATCCAGTGCACTTATATTAAATATCCAGTGCATTTACATTATATATATCCAGTGCACATATATTAAATATCCAGTGCACATATATTAAATATCCAGTGCACATATATTATATAAATCCAGTGCACATATATTAAATATCCAGTGCACATATATTAAATATCCAGTGCACATATATTATATATCCAGTGCACACATATTATATATATCCAGTGCACATATAATATATATATATCCAGTGCACATATATTAAATATCCAGTGCACATATATTATATATATCCAGTGCACATATATTATATATATCCAGTGCACATATATTATATATATCCAGTGCACATATATTAAATATCCAGAGCACATATATTAAATATCCAGTGCACATATATTAAATATCCAGTGCACATATATTACATATATTCAGTGCACATATATTAAATATCCAGAGCACATATATTATATTTCCAGTGCACATATATTAAATATCCAGTGCACATGTATTATATATCCAGTGCACATATATTATATATATCCAGTTCACATATATTAAATATCCAGGGCACATACATTAAATTTCCAGTGCACATATATTAAATATCCAGTGCAAATATATTATATATATCCAGTGCACATATATTAAATATCCAGTGCACATATATTAAATATCCAGTGCACATATATTAAATATCCAGTGCACATATATTATACATATCCAGTGCACATATATTAAATATCCAGTGCACATATATTATATATATCCAGTGCACCTATATTAAATATCCAGTGCAAATATATTATATTTCCAGTGCACATATATTAAATATCCAGTGCAGATATATTATATATCCAGTGCATATATATTAAATATCCAGTGCACATATATTATATATATCCAGTGCACTTATATTATATATATCCAGTGCACATATATTAAATATCCAGTGCACTTATATTAAATATCCAGTGCATCTACATTATATATATCCAGTGCACATATATTAAATATCCAGTCCACATATATTAAATATCCAGTGCACATATATTAAATATCCAGTGCACATATATTATATATATTCAGTGCACATATATTATATATATCCAGTGCACATATATTAAATATCCAGTGCACATATATTAAATATCCAGTGCACATATATTATATATCCAGTGCACACATATTATATATATCCAGTGCACATATAGTATATATATCCAGTGCACATATATTAAATATCCAGTGCACATATATTATATATATCCAGTGCACATATATTATATATATACAGTGCACATATATTAAATATCCAGTGCACATATATTATATATATCCAGTGCACATATATTAAATATCCAGTGCACATATATTATATATATCCAGTGCACATATATTATATATATCCAGTGCACATATATTATATATCCAGTGCACACATATTATATATATCCAGTGCACATATATTAAATATCCAGTGCACATATATTAAATATCCAGTGCACATATATTATATATATCCAGTGCACATATATTATATATATCCAGTGCACATATATTATATATCCAGTGCACACATATTATATATATCCAGTGCACATATATTAAATATCCAGTGCACATATATTATATATATCCAGTGCACATATATTAAATATCCAGTGCACATATATTATATATATCCAGTGCACATATATTAAATATCCAGTGCAAATATATTATATTTCCAGTGCACATATATTAAATATCCAGTGCAGATATATTATACATCCAGTGCATATATATTAAATATCCAGTGCACATATATTATATATATCCAGTGCACTTATATTATATATATCCAGTGCACATATATTAAATATTCAGTGCACTTATATTAAATATCCAGTGCATTTACATTATATATATCCAGTGCACATATATTAAAAATCCAGTGCACATATATTAAATATCCAGTGCACATATATTAAATATCCAGTGCACATATATTATATATATCCAGTGCACATATATTAAATATCCAGTGCACATATATCATATTTCCAGTGCACATATATTAAATATCCTGTGCAGATATATTATATATCCAGTGCACATATATTGTATATATCCAGTGCACATATATTAAAAATCCAGTGCACATATATTAAATATCCAGTGCACATATATTAAATATCCAGTGCACATATATTATATATATCCAGTGCACATATATTAAATATCCAGTGCACATATATTAAATATCCAGTGCACATATATTAAATATCCAGTGCACATATATTATATATATCCAGTGCACATATATTAAATATCCAGTGCACATATATTATATATATCCAGTGCACCTATATTAAATATCCAGTGCAAATATATTATATTTCCAGTGCACATATATTAAATATCCAGTGCAGATATATTATATATCCAGTGCATATATATTAAATATCCAGTGCACATATATTATATATATCCAGTGCACTTATATTATATATATCCAGTGCACATATATTAAATATCCAGTGCACTTATATTAAATATCCAGTGCATCTACATTATATATATCCAGTGCACATATATTAAATATCCAGTCCACATATATTAAATATCCAGTGCACATATATTAAATATCCAGTGCACATATATTATATATATTCAGTGCACATATATTATATATATCCAGTGCACATATATTAAATATCCAGTGCACATATATTAAATATCCAGTGCACATATATTATATATCCAGTGCACACATATTATATATATCCAGTGCACATATAGTATATATATCCAGTGCACATATATTAAATATCCAGTGCACATATATTATATATATCCAGTGCACATATATTATATATATACAGTGCACATATATTAAATATCCAGTGCACATATATTAAATATCCAGTGCACATATATTATATATATCCAGTGCACATATATTATATATCCAGTGCACACATATTATATATATCCAGTGCACATATATTAAATATCCAGTGCACATATATTATATATATCCAGTGCACATATATTAAATATCCAGTGCACATATATTATATATATCCAGTGCACATATATTAAATATCCAATGCAAATATATTATATTTCCAGTGCACATATATTAAATATCCAGTGCAGATATATTATACATCCAGTGCATATATATTAAATATCCAGTGCACATATATTATATATATCCAGTGCACTTATATTATATATATCCAGTGCACATATATTAAATATTCAGTGCACTTATATTAAATATCCAGTGCATTTACATTATATATATCCAGTGCACATATATTAAAAATCCAGTGCACATATATTAAATATCCAGTGCACATATATTAAATATCCAGTGCACATATATTATATATATCCAGTGCACATATATTAAATATCCAGTGCACATATATCATATTTCCAGTGCACATATATTAAATATCCTGTGCAGATATATTATATATCCAGTGCACATATATTGTATATATCCAGTGCACATATATTAAAAATCCAGTGCACATATATTAAATATCCAGTGCACATATATTAAATATCCAGTGCACATATATTATATATATCCAGTGCACATATATTAAATATCCAGTGCACATATATTAAATATCCAGTGCACATATATTATATATCCAGTGCACACATATTATATATATCCAGTGCACATATAGTATATATATCCAGTGCACATATATTAAATATCCAGTGCACATATATTATATATATCCAGTGGACATATATTATATATATCTAGTGCACATATATTAAATATCCAGTGCACATATATTAAATATCCAGTGCACATATATTATATATATATCCAGTGTGCATATATTAAATATCCAGTGCACATATATCATATTTCCAGTGCACATATATTAAATATCCAGTGCAGATATATTATATATCCAGTGCACATATATTATATACATCCAGTGCACATATATTAAAAATCCAGTGCACATATATTAAATATCCAGTGCACATATATTAAGTATCCAGTGCACATATATTATATATATCCAGTGCACATATATTAAATATCCAGTGCACATATATTATATATATCCAGTGCACATATATTATATATATACAGTGCACATATATTAAATATCCAGTGCACATATATTATATATATCCAGTGCACATATATTAAATATCCAGTGCACATATATTATATATATCCAGTGCACATATATTATATATATCCAGTGCACATATATTATATATCCAGTGCACACATATTATATATATCCAGTGCACATATATTAAATATCCAGTGCACATATATTATATATATCCAGTGCACATATATTAAATATCCAGTGCACATATATTATATATATCCAGTGCACATATATTAAATATCCAGTGCAAATATATTATATTTCCAGTGCACATATATTAAATATCCAGTGCAGATATATTATATATCCAGTGCATATATATTAAATATCCAGTGCACATAAATTATATATATCCAGTGCACTTATATTATATATATCCAGTGCACATATATTAAATATTCAGTGCACTTATATTAAATATCCAGTGCATTTACATTATATATATCCAGTGCACATATATTAAATATCCAGTGCACATATATTAAATATCCAGTGCACATATATTATATATATCCAGTGCACATATATTAAATATCCAGTGCACATATATCATATTTCCAGTGCACATATATTAAATATCCAGTGCACATATATTATATATCCAGTGCACATATATTGTATATATCCAGTGCACATATATTAAAAATCCAGTGCACATATATTAAATATCCAGTGCACATATATTATATATATCCAGTGCACATATATTAAATATCCAGTGCACATATATTAAATATCCAGTGCACATATATTATATATCCAGTGCACACATATTATATATATCCAGTGCACATATAGTATATATATCCAGTGCACATATATTAAATATCCAGTGCACATATATTATATATATCCAGTGGACATATATTATATATATCTAGTGCACATATATTAAATATCCAGTGCACATATATTAAATATCCAGTGCACATATATTATATATATATCCAGTGTGCATATATTAAATATCCAGTGCACATATATCATGTTTCCAGTGCACATATATTAAATATCCAGTGCAGATATATTATATATCCAGTGCACATATATTATATACATCCAGTGCACATATATTAAAAATCCAGTGCACATATATTAAATATCCAGTGCACATATATTAAATATCCAGTGCACATATATTATATATATCCAGTGCACATATATTATATATATCCAGTGCACATATATTATATATATCCAGTGCACATATATTAAATATCCAGTGCACATATATCATATTTCCAGTGCAGATATATTATATATCCAGTGCAGATATATTATATATCCAGTGCACATATATTATATATATCCAGTGCACATATATTAAAAATCCAGTGCACATATATTTGATATATCTAGTGCACAAATATTATATATATCCAGTGCACATATATTATATATCCAGTGCACACATATTATATATATCCAGTGCACATATATTAAATATCCAGTGCACATATATTAAATATCCAGCGCACATATATTATATATATCCAGTGCAAATATATTAAATATCCAGTGCACATATATTATATATATCCAGTGCACATATATTAAATATCCAGTGCACATATATTAAATATCCAGTGCACATATATTATATATATCCAGTGCAGATATATTAAATATCCAGTGCACATATATTAAATATCCAGTGCACATATATTAAATATCCAGTGCACATATATCATATTTCCAGTGCACATATATTAATTATCCAGTGCAGATATATTATATATCCAGTGCACATATATTATATATATCCAGTGCACATATATTAAAAATCCAGTGCACATATATTAGATATATCTAGTGCACAAATATTATATATATCCAGTGCACATATATTATATATCCAGTGCACACATATTATATATATCCAGTGCACATATATTAAATATCCAGTGCACATATATTAAATATCCAGTGCACATATATTATATATATCCAGTGCAAATATATTAAATATCCAGTGCACATATATTATATATATCCAGTGCACATATATTAAATATCCAGTGCACATATATTAAATATCCAGTGCACATATATTATATATATCCAGTGCACATATATTAAATATCCAGTGCACATATATTATATATATATCCAGTGCAGATATATTAAATATCCAGTGCACATATATTAAATATCCAGTGCACATATATTATATATATCCAGTGCAGATATATTAAATATCCAGTGCACATATATTATATATATCCAGTGCACATATATTAAATATCCAGTGCAGATATATTATATATCCAGTGCACATATATAATAAATATCCAGTGCACATATATTACATATATCCTGTGCACATATATTAAATATCCAGTGCACATATAATAAATATCCAGTGCACATATATTATATATATCCAGTGCACATATATTAATTATCCAGTGCACACATAATAAATATCCAGTGCACATATATTATATATATCCAGTGCACATATATTAAATATCCAGTGCACATATATTATATTTCCAGTGCACATATATTAAATTTCCAGTGCAGATATATTATATATCCAGTGCACATATATTATATATATGCAGCGCACATATATTAAATATCCAGTTCACATATATTATATATCCAGTGCACACATATTATATATATCCAGTGCACATATATTAAATATCCAGTGCACATATATTATATATATCCAGTGCACATATATTAAATATCCAGTGCACATATATTATATATATCCAGTGCACATATATTATATATATCCAGTGCACATATATTATATATATCCAGTGCACATATATTAAATTTCCAGTGCACATATATTATATATATCCAGTGCACATATATTATATGTATCCAGTGCACATATATTATATATATCCAGTGCACATATATTAAATATCCAGTGCACATATATTATATATATCCAGTGCACATATATTATATATATCCAGTGCACATATATTAAATATCCAGTGCACATATATTATATATATCCAGTGCACATATATTACATGTATCCAGTGCACATATATTAAATATCCAGTGCACGTATATTAAATATCCAGTGCACATATATTATATATATCCAGTGCACATATATTAAATATCCAGTGCACATATATTATATATATCCAGTGCACATATATTAAACATCCAGTGCAGATATATTATATATCCAGTGCACACATATTATATATATCCAGTGCACATATATAATAAATATCCAGTGCACATATATTATATATATCCAGTGCACATATATTAAATATCCAGTGCACATATATAATAAATATCCAGGGCACATATATTATATATATCCAGTGCACATATATTATATATCCAGTGCACATATATTGTATATATCCAGTGCACATATATTAGATATTCAGTGCACATATATTATATATCCAGTGCACATATATTATATATCCAGTGCACATATATTAAATATATCCAGTGCACATATATTAAATATATCCAGTGCACATATATTAAATTTATCCAGTGCACATATATTATATATATCCATTGCACATATATTATAGATCCAGTGCACATATATTATTTATATCCATTGCACATATATTTAATATCCAGTGCACATATATTATATATATTCAGTTCACATATATTAAATAATCAGGGCACATACATTAATTATCCAGTGCACATATATTATATATATCCAGTGCACATATATTAAATATCCAGTGCATATATATCATATATCCAGTGCACACATATTATATATACCCAGTGCACATATATAATAAATGTCCAGTGCACATATATTATATATATCCAGTGCACATATATTAAATATCCAGTGCACATATATTAAATATCCAGTGCACATATATTAAATATCCAGTGCACATATATTATATATATCCAGTGCACATATATTAAATATCCAGTGCACATATATTATATTTCCAGTGCACATATATTAAATATCCAGTGCAGATATATTATATATCCAGTGCATATATATTAAATATCCAGTGCACATATATTATATATATCCAGTGCACTTATATTATATATATCCATTGCACATATATTAAACATCCAGAGCACTTATATTAAATATCCAGTGCATTTACATTATATATATCCAGTGCACATATATTAAATATCCAGTGCACATATATTAAATATCCAGTGCACATATATTAAATATCCAGTGCACACATATTATATATATCCAGTGCACATATATTAAATATCCAGTGCACATATATTATATATATCCAGTGCACATATATTAAATATCCAGTGCACATATATTATATATATCCAGTGCACATATATTAAATATCCAGTGCACATATATTATATATATCCAGTGCACATATATTAAATATCCAGTGCACATATATTATATATATCCAGTGCACATATATTATATATATCAAGTGCACATATATTAAATATCCAGTGCACGTATATTAAATATCCAGGGCACATATATTATATATATCCAGTGCACATATATTATATATCCAGTGCACATATATTGTATATATCCAGTGCACATATATTAGATATTCAGTGCACATATATTATATATCCAGTGCACATATATTATATATCCAGTGCACATATATTAAATATATCCAGTGTACATATATTAAATATATCCAGTGCACATATATTAAATATATCCAGTGCACATATATTATATATATATCCATTGCACATATATTATAGATCCAGTGCACATATATTATTTATATCCATTGCACATATATTTAATATCCAGTGCACATATATTATATATATTCAGTTCACATATATTAAATATCCAGGGCACATACATTAAATATCCAGTGCACATATATTATATATATCCAGTGCACATATATTAAATATCCAGTGCACATATATTATATATATGCAGTGCACTTATATTATATATATCCAGTGCACTTATATTAAATATCCAGTGCATTTACATTATATATATCCAGTGCACATATATTAAATATCCAGTGCACATATATTAAATATCCAGTGCACATATATTAAATATCCAGTGCACATATATTATATATATATATATATCCAGTGCACATATATTATATAAATCCAGTGCACATATATTAAATATCCAGTGCACATATATTAAATATCCAGTGCACATATATTATATATCCAGTGCACACATATTATATATATCCAGTGCACATATAATATATATCCAGTGCACATATATTAAATATCCAGTGCACATATATTATATATATCCAGTGCACATATATTATATATATCCAGTGCACATATATTATATATATCCAGTGCACATATATTAAATATCCAGAGCACATATATTAAATATCCAGTGCACATATATTAAATATCCAGTGCACATATATTACATATATTCAGTGCACATATATTAAATATCCAGTGCACATATATTATATTTCCAGTGCACATATATTAAATATCCAGTGCACATGTATTATATGTCCAGTGCACATATATTATATATATCCAGTTCACATATATTAAATATCCAGGGCACATACATTAAATATCCAGTGCACATATATTAAATATCCAGTGCAAATATATTATATATATCCAGTGCACATATATTAAATATCCAGTGCACATATATTAAATATCCAGTGCACATATATTAAATATCCAGTGCACATATATTATATATATCCAGTGCACATATATTAAATATCCAGTGCACATATATTATATATATCCAGTGCACATATATTAAATATCCAGTGCAAATATATTATATTTCCAGTGCACATATATTAAATATCCAGTGCAGATATATTATATATCCAGTGCATATATATTAAATATCCAGTGCACATATATTATATATATCCAGTGCACTTATATTATATATATCCAGTGCACATATATTAAATATCCAGTGCACTTATATTAAATATCCAGTGCATCTACATTATATATATCCAGTGCACATATATTAAATATCCAGTCCACATATATTAAATATCCAGTGCACATATATTAAATATCCAGTGCACATATATTATATATATTCAGTGCACATATATTATATATATCCAGTGCACATATATTAAATATCCAGTGCACATATATTAAATATCCAGTGCACATATATTATATATCCAGTGCACACATATTATATATATCCAGTGCACATATAGTATATATATCCAGTGCACATATATTAAATATCCAGTGCACATATATTATATATATCCAGTGCACATATATTATATATATACAGTGCACATATATTAAATATCCAGTGCACATATATTATATATATCCAGTGCACATATATTAAATATCCAGTGCACATATATTATATATATCCAGTGCACATATATTATATATATCCAGTGCACATATATTATATATCCAGTGCACACATATTATATATATCCAGTGCACATATATTAAATATCCAGTGCACATATATTATATATATCCAGTGCACATATATTAAATATCCAGTGCACATATATTATATATATCCAGTGCACATATATTAAATATCCAGTGCAAATATATTATATTTCCAGTGCACATATATTAAATATCCAGTGCAGATATATTATATATCCAGTGCATATATATTAAATATCCAGTGCATATATATTATATATATCCAGTGCACTTATATTATATATATCCAGTGCACATATATTAAATATTCAGTGCACTTATATTAAATATCCAGTGCATTTACATTATATATATCCAGTGCACATATATTAAATATCCAGTGCACATATATTAAATATCCAGTGCACATATATTAAATATCCAGTGCACATATATTATATATATCCAGTGCACATATATTAAATATCCAGTGCACATATATCATATTTCCAGTGCACATATATTAAATATCCAGTGCAGATATATTATATATCCAGTGCATATATATTAAATATCCAGTGCATATATATTATATATATCCAGTGCACTTATATTATATATATCCAGTGCACATATATTAAATATTCAGTGCACTTATATTAAATATCCAGTGCATTTACATTATATATATCCAGTGCACATATATTAAATATCCAGTGCACATATATTAAATATCCAGTGCACATATATTATATATATCCAGTGCACATATATTAAATATCCAGTGCACATATATTAAATATCCAGTGCAGATATATTATATATCCAGTGCACATATATTGTATATATCCAGTGCACATATATTAAAAATCCAGTGCACATATATTAAATATCCAGTGCACATATATTAAATATCCAGTGCACATATATTATATATATCCAGTGCACATATATTAAATATCCAGTGCACATATATTAAATATCCAGTGCACATATATTATATATCCAGTGCACACATATTATATATATCCAGTGCACATATAGTATATATATCCAGTGCACATATATTAAATATCCAGTGCACATATATTATATATATCCAGTGGACATATATTATATATATCTAGTGCACATATATTAAATATCCAGTGCACATATATTAAATATCCAGTGCACATATATTATATATATATCCAGTGTGCATATATTAAATATCCAGTGCACATATATCATATTTCCAGTGCACATATATTAAATATCCAGTGCAGATATATTATATATCCAGTGCACATATATTATATACATCCAGTGCACATATATTAAAAATCCAGTGCACATATATTAAATATCCAGTGCACATATATTAAATATCCAGTGCACATATATTATATATATCCAGTGCACATATATTATATATATCCAGTGCACATATATTATATATATCCAGTGCACATATATTAAATATCCAGTGCACATATATCATATTTCCAGTGCACATATATTAAATATCCAGTGCAGATATATTATATATCCAGTGCACATATATTATATATATCCAGTGCACATATATTAAAAATCCAGTGCACATATATTAGATATATCTAGTGCACAAATATTATATATATCCAGTGCACATATATTATATATCCAGTGCACACATATTATATATATCCAGTGCACATATATTAAATATCCAGTGCACATATATTAAATATCCAGCGCACATATATTATATATATCCAGTGCAAATATATTAAATATCCAGTGCACATATATTATATATATCCAGTGCACATATATTAAATATCCAGTGCACATATATTAAATATCCAGTGCACATATATTATATATATCCAGTGCACATATATTAAATATCCAGTGCACATATATTAAATATCCAGTGCACATATATTATATATATCCAGTGCAGATATATTAAATATCCAGTGCACATATATTAAATATTCAGTGCACATATATTAAATATCCAGTGCACATATATTATATTTCCAGTGCACATATATTAATTATCCAGTGCAGATATATTATATATCCAGTGCACATATATTATATATATCCAGTGCACATATATTAAAAATCCAGTGCACATATATTAGATATATCTAGTGCACAAATATTATATATATCCAGTGCACATATATTATATATCCAGTGCACACATATTATATATATCCAGTGCAAATATATTAAATATCCAGTGCACATATATTAAATATCCAGTGCACATATATTATATATATCCAGTGCAAATATATTAAATATCCAGTGCACATATATTATATATATCCAGTGCACATATATTAAATATCCAGTGCACATATATTAAATATCCAGTGCACATATATTATATATATCCAGTGCACATATATTAAATATCCAGTGCACATATATTATATATATATCCAGTGCAGATACATTAAATATCCAGTGCACATATATTAAATATCCAGTGCACATATATTATATATATCCAGTGCAGATATATTAAATATCCAGTGCACATATATTATATATATCCAGTGCACATATATTAAATATCCAGTGCAGATATATTATATATCCAGTGCACAAATATTATATATATCCAGTGCACATATATAATAAATATCCAGTGCACATATATTACATATATCCTGTGCACATATATTAAATATCCAGTGCACATATAATAAATATCCAGTGCACATATATTATATATATCCAGTGCACATATATTAATTATCCAGTGCACACATAATAAATATCCAGTGCACATATATTATATATATCTAGTGCACATATATTAAATATCCAGTGCACATATATTATATTTCCAGTGCACATATATTAAATTTCCAGTGCAGATATATTATATATCCAGTGCACATATATTATATATATGCAGCGCACATATATTAAATATCCAGTTCACATAAATTATATATCCAGTGCACACATATTATATATATCCAAAGCACTTATATTAAATATCCAGTGCACATATATTAAATATCCAGTGCACATATATTATATATCCAGTGCACACATATTATATATATCCAGTGCACATATATTAAATATCCAGTGCACATATATTATATATATCCAGTGCACATATATTAAATATCCAGTGCACATATATTATATATATCCAGTGCACATATATTATATATATCCAGTGCACATATATTAAATATCCAGTGCACATATATTATATATATCCAGTGCACATATATTAAATATCCAGTGCACATATATTATATATATCCAGTGCACATATATTATATGTATCCAGTGCACATATATTATATATATCCAGTGCACATATATTAAATATCCAGTGCACATATATTATATATATCCAGTGCACATATATTATATATCCAGTGCACATATATTAAATATCCAGTGCACATATATTATATATATCCAGTGCACATATATTATATGTATCCAGTGCACATATATTAAATATCCAGTGCACATATATTAAATATCCAGTGCACATATATTATATTTCCAGTGCACATATATTATATATATCCAGTGCACATATATTAAATATCCAGTGCACATATATTATATATATCCAGTGCACATATATTAAATATCCAGTGCACATATATTATATATATCCAGTGCACATATATTATATATATCCAGTGCACATATATTAAATATCCAGTGCACATATATTATATATATCCAGTGCACATATATTATATATATCAAGTGCACATATATTAAATATCCAGTGCATGTATATTAAATATCCAGGGCACATATATTATATATATCCAGTGCACATATATTATATATCCAGTGCACATATATTGTATATATCCAGTGCACATATATTAGATATTCAGTGCACATATATTATATATCCAGTGCACATATATTATATATCCAGTGCACATATATTAAATATATCCAGTGTACATATATTAAATATATCCAGTGCACATATATTAAATATATCCAGTGCACATATATTATATATATATCCATTGCACATATATTATAGATCCAGTGCACATATATTATTTATATCCATTGCACATATATTTAATATCCAGTGCACATATATTATATATATTCAGTTCACATATATTAAATATCCAGGGCACATACATTAAATATCCAGTGCACATATATTATATATATCCAGTGCACATATATTAAATATCCAGTGCATATATATCATATATCCAGTGCACACATATTATATATACCCAGTGCACATATATAATAAATGTCCAGTGCACATATATTATATATATCCAGTGCACATATATTAAATATCCAGTGCACATATATTAAATATCCAGTGCACATATATTATATATCCAGTGCACACATATTATATATATCCAGTGCACATATAGTATATATATCCAGTGCACATATATTAAATATCCAGTGCACATATATTATATATATCCAGTGGACATATATTATATATATCTAGTGCACATATATTAAATATCCAGTGCACATATATTAAATATCCAGTGCACATATATTATATATATATCCAGTGTGCATATATTAAATATCCAGTGCACATATATCATATTTCCAGTGCACATATATTAAATATCCAGTGCAGATATATTATATATCCAGTGCACATATATTATATACATCCAGTGCACATATATTAAAAATCCAGTGCACATATATTAAATATCCAGTGCACATATATTATATATCCAGTGCACACATATTATATATATCCAGTGCACATATAGTATATATATATCCAGTGCACATATATTAAATATCCAGTGCACATATATTATATATATCCAGTGGACATATATTATATATATCTAGTGCACATATATTAAATATCCAGTGCACATATATTAAATATCCAGTGCACATATATTATATATATATCCAGTGTGCATATATTAAATATCCAGTGCACATATATCATATTTCCAGTGCATATATTTTAAATATCCAGTGCAGATATATTATATATCCAGTGCACATATATTATATACATCCAGTGCACATATATTAAAAATCCAGTGCACATATATTAAATATCCAGTGCACATATATTAAATATCCAGTGCACATATATTATATATATCCAGTGCACATATATTATATATATCCAGTGCACATATATTATATATATCCAGTGCACATATATTAAATATCCAGTGCACATATATCATATTTCCAGTGCACATATATTAAATATCCAGTGCAGATATATTATATATCCAGTGCACATATATTATATATATCCAGTGCACATATATTAAAAATCCAGTGCACATATATTAGATATATCTAGTGCACAAATATTATATATATCCAGTGCACATATATTATATATCCAGTGCACACATATTATATATATCCAGTGCACATATATTAAATATCCAGCGCACATATATTATATATATCCAGTGCAAATATATTAAATATCCAGTGCACATATATTATATATATCCAGTGCACATATATTAAATATCCAGTGCACATATATTAAATATCCAGTGCACATATATTATATATATCCAGTGCAGATATATTAAATATCCAGTGTACATATATTAAATATTCAGTGCACATATATTAAATATCCAGTGCACATATATTATATTTCCAGTGCACATATATTAATTATCCAGTGCAGATATATTATATATCCAGTGCACATATATTATATATATCCAGTGCACATATATTAAAAATCCAGTGCACATATATTAGATATATCTAGTGCACAAATATTATATATATCCAGTGCACATATATTATATATCCAGTGCACACATATTATATATATCCAGTGCACATATATTAAATATCCAGTGCACATATATTAAATATCCAGTGCACATATATTATATATATCCAGTGCAAATATATTAAATATCCAGTGCACATATATTATATATATCCAGTGCACATATATTAAATATCCAGTGCACATATATTAAATATCCAGTGCACATATATTATATATATCCAGTGCACATATATTAAATATCCAGTGCACATATATTATATATATATCCAGTGCAGATATATTAAATATCCAGTGCACATATATTAAATATCCAGTGCACATATATTATATATATCCAGTGCAGATATATTAAATATCCAGTGCACATATATTATATATATCCAGTGCACATATATTAAATATCCAGTGCAGATATATTATATATCCAGTGCACAAATATTATATATATCCAGTGCACATATATAATAAATATCCAGTGCACATATATTACATATATCCTGTGCACATATATTAAATATCCAGTGCACATATAATAAAAATCCAGTGCACATATATTATATATATCCAGTGCACATATATTAATTATCCAGTGCACACATAATAAATATCCAGTGCACATATATTATATATATCTAGTGCACATATATTAAATATCCAGTGCACATATATTATATTTCCAGTGCACATATATTAAATTTCCAGTGCAGATATATTATATATCCAGTGCACATATATTATATATATGCAGCGCACATATATTAAATATCCAGTTCACATATATTATATATCCAGTGCACACATATTATATATATCCAAAGCACTTATATTAAATATCCAGTGCACATATATTAAATATCCAGTGCACATATATTATATATCCAGTGCACACATATTATATATATCCAGTGCACATATATTAAATATCCAGTGCACATATATTATATATATCCAGTGCACATATATTAAATATCCAGTGCACATATATTATATATATCCAGTGCACATATATTATATATATCCAGTGCACATATATTAAATATCCAGTGCACATATATTATATATATCCAGTGCACATATATTAAATATCCAGTGCACATATATTATATATATCCAGTGCACATATATTATATGTATCCAGTGCACATATATTATATATATCCAGTGCACATATATTAAATATCCAGTGCACATATATTATATATATCCAGTGCACATATATTATATATATCCAGTGCACATATATTAAATATCCAGTGCACATATATTATATATATCCAGTGCACATATATTATATGTATCCAGTGCACATATATTAAATATCCAGTGCACATATATTAAATATCCAGTGCACATATATTATATTTCCAGTGCACATATATTATATATATCCAGTGCACATATATTAAATATCCAGTGCACATATATTATATATATCCAGTGCACATATATTAAATATCCAGTGCACATATATTATATATATCCAGTGCACATATATTATATATATCCAGTGCACATATATTAAATATCCAGTGCACATATATTATATATATCCAGTGCACATATATTATATATATCAAGTGCACATATATTAAATATCCAGTGCACGTATATTAAATATCCAGGGCACATATATTATATATATCCAGTGCACATATATTATATATCCAGTGCACATATATTGTATATATCCAGTGCACATATATTAGATATTCAGTGCACATATATTATATATCCAGTGCACATATATTATATATCCAGTGCACATATATTAAATATATCCAGTGTACATATATTAAATATATCCAGTGCACATATATTAAATATATCCAGTGCACATATATTATATATATATCCATTGCACATATATTAAATATCCAGTGCAGATATATTATATATCCAGTGCACATATATTATATATATTCAGTTCACATATATTAAATATCCAGGGCACATACATTAAATATCCAGTGCACATATATTATATATATCCAGTGCACATATATTAAATATCCAGTGCATATATATCATATATCCAGTGCACACATATTATATATACCCAGTGCACATATATAATAAATGTCCAGTGCACATATATTATATATATCCAGTGCACATATATTAAATATCCAGTGCACATATATTAAATATCCAGTGCACATATATTAAATATCCAGTGCACATATATTATATATATACAGTGCAGATATATTAAATATCCAGTGCACATATATTATATTTCCAGTGCACATATATTATATATATCCAGTGCACATATATTAAATATCCAGTGCACATATATTATATATATCCAGTGCACATATATTAAATATCCAGTGCACATATATTATATATATCCAGTGCACATATATTATATATATCCAGTGCACATATATTAAATATCCAGTGCACATATATTATATATATCCAGTGCACATATATTATATATATCAAGTGCACATATATTAAATATCCAGTGCACGTATATTAAATATCCAGGGCACATATATTATATATATCCAGTGCACATATATTATATATCCAGTGCACATATATTGTATATATCCAGTGCACATATATTAGATATTCAGTGCACATATATTATATATCCAGTGCACATATATTATATATCCAGTGCACATATATTAAATATATCCAGTGTACATATATTAAATATATCCAGTGCACATATATTAAATATATCCAGTGCACATATATTATATATATATCCATTGCACATATATTATAGATCCAGTGCACATATATTATTTATATCCATTGCACATATATTTAATATCCAGTGCACATATATTATATATATTCAGTTCACATATATTAAATATCCAGGGCACATACATTAAATATCCAGTGCACATATATTATATATATCCAGTGCACATATATTAAATATCCAGTGCATATATATCATATATCCAGTGCACACATATTATATATACCCAGTGCACATATATAATAAATGTCCAGTGCACATATATTATATATATCCAGTGCACATATATTAAATATCCAGTGCACATATATTAAATATCCAGTGCACATATATTATATATCCAGTGCACACATATTATATATATCCAGTGCACATATAGTATATATATCCAGTGCACATATATTAAATATCCAGTGCACATATATTATATATATCCAGTGGACATATATTATATATATCTAGTGCACATATATTAAATATCCAGTGCACATATATTAAATATCCAGTGCACATATATTATATATATATCCAGTGTGCATATATTAAATATCCAGTGCACATATATCATATTTCCAGTGCACATATATTAAATATCCAGTGCAGATATATTATATATCCAGTGCACATATATTATATACATCCAGTGCACATATATTAAAAATCCAGTGCACATATATTAAATATCCAGTGCACATATATTATATATCCAGTGCACACATATTATATATATCCAGTGCACATATAGTATATATATATCCAGTGCACATATATTAAATATCCAGTGCACATATATTATATATATCCAGTGGACATATATTATATATATCTAGTGCACATATATTAAATATCCAGTGCACATATATTAAATATCCAGTGCACATATATTATATATATATCCAGTGTGCATATATTAAATATCCAGTGCACATATATCATATTTCCAGTGCATATATTTTAAATATCCAGTGCAGATATATTATATATCCAGTGCACATATATTATATACATCCAGTGCACATATATTAAAAATCCAGTGCACATATATTAAATATCCAGTGCACATATATTAAATATCCAGTGCACATATATTATATATATCCAGTGCACATATATTATATATATCCAGTGCACATATATTATATATATCCAGTGCACATATATTAAATATCCAGTGCACATATATCATATTTCCAGTGCACATATATTAAATATCCAGTGCAGATATATTATATATCCAGTGCACATATATTATATATATCCAGTGCACATATATTAAAAATCCAGTGCACATATATTAGATATATCTAGTGCACAAATATTATATATATCCAGTGCACATATATTATATATCCAGTGCACACATATTATATATATCCAGTGCACATATATTAAATATCCAGCGCACATATATTATATATATCCAGTGCAAATATATTAAATATCCAGTGCACATATATTATATATATCCAGTGCACATATATTAAATATCCAGTGCACATATATTAAATATCCAGTGCACATATATTATATATATCCAGTGCAGATATATTAAATATCCAGTGTACATATATTAAATATTCAGTGCACATATATTAAATATCCAGTGCACATATATTATATTTCCAGTGCACATATATTAATTATCCAGTGCAGATATATTATATATCCAGTGCACATATATTATATATATCCAGTGCACATATATTAAAAATCCAGTGCACATATATTAGATATATCTAGTGCACAAATATTATATATATCCAGTGCACATATATTATATATCCAGTGCACACATATTATATATATCCAGTGCACATATATTAAATATCCAGTGCACATATATTAAATATCCAGTGCACATATATTATATATATCCAGTGCAAATATATTAAATATCCAGTGCACATATATTATATATATCCAGTGCACATATATTAAATATCCAGTGCACATATATTAAATATCCAGTGCACATATATTATATATATCCAGTGCACATATATTAAATATCCAGTGCACATATATTATATATATATCCAGTGCAGATATATTAAATATCCAGTGCACATATATTAAATATCCAGTACACATATATTATATATATCCAGTGCAGATATATTAAATATCCAGTGCACATATATTATATATATCCAGTGCACATATATTAAATATCCAGTGCAGATATATTATATATCCAGTGCACAAATATTATATATATCCAGTGCACATATATAATAAATATCCAGTGCACATATATTACATATATCCTGTGCACATATATTAAATATCCAGTGCACATATAATAAATATCCAGTGCACATATATTATATATATCCAGTGCACATATATTAATTATCCAGTGCACACATAATAAATATCCAGTGCACATATATTATATATATCTAGTGCACATATATTAAATATCCAGTGCACATATATTATATTTCCAGTGCACATATATTAAATTTCCAGTGCAGATATATTATATATCCAGTGCACATATATTATATATATGCAGCGCACATATATTAAATATCCAGTTCACATATATTATATATCCAGTGCACACATATTATATATATCCAAAGCACTTATATTAAATATCCAGTGCACATATATTAAATATCCAGTGCACATATATTATATATCCAGTGCACACATATTATATATATCCAGTGCACATATATTAAATATCCAGTGCACATATATTATATATATCCAGTGCACATATATTAAATATCCAGTGCACATATATTATATATATCCAGTGCACATATATTATATATATCCAGTGCACATATATTAAATATCCAGTGCACATATATTATATATATCCAGTGCACATATATTAAATATCCAGTGCACATATATTATATATATCCAGTGCACATATATTATATGTATCCAGTGCACATATATTATATATATCCAGTGCACATATATTAAATATCCAGTGCACATATATTATATATATCCAGTGCACATATATTATATATATCCAGTGCACATATATTAAATATCCAGTGCACATATATTATATATATCCAGTGCACATATATTATATGTATCCAGTGCACATATATTAAATATCCAGTGCACATATATTAAATATCCAGTGCACATATATTATATTTCCAGTGCACATATATTATATATATCCAGTGCACATATATTAAATATCCAGTGCACATATATTATATATATCCAGTGCACATATATTAAATATCCAGTGCACATATATTATATATATCCAGTGCACATATATTATATATATCCAGTGCACATATATTAAATATCCAGTGCACATATATTATATATATCCAGTGCACATATATTATATATATCAAGTGCACATATATTAAATATCCAGTGCACGTATATTAAATATCCAGGGCACATATATTATATATATCCAGTGCACATATATTATATATCCAGTGCACATATATTGTATATATCCAGTGCACATATATTAGATATTCAGTGCACATATATTATATATCCAGTGCACATATATTATATATCCAGTGCACATATATTAAATATATCCAGTGTACATATATTAAATATATCCAGTGCACATATATTAAATATATCCAGTGCACATATATTATATATATATCCATTGCACATATATTATAGATCCAGTGCACATATATTATTTATATCCATTGCACATATATTTAATATCCAGTGCACATATATTATATATATTCAGTTCACATATATTAAATATCCAGGGCACATACATTAAATATCCAGTGCACATATATTATATATATCCAGTGCACATATATTAAATATCCAGTGCATATATATCATATATCCAGTGCACACATATTATATATACCCAGTGCACATATATAATAAATGTCCAGTGCACATATATTATATATATCCAGTGCACATATATTAAATATCCAGTGCACATATATTAAATATCCAGTGCACATATATTAAATATCCAGTGCACATATATTATATATATACAGTGCACATATATTAAATATCCAGTGCACATATATTATATATATCCAGTGCACATATATTAAATATCCAGTGCACATATTTTATATTTCCAGTGCACATATATTATATATATCCAGTGCACATATATTAAATATCCAGTGCAAATATATTATATTGCCAGTGCACATATATTAAATATCCAGTGCAGATATATTATATATCCAGTGAATATATATATTAAATATCCAGTGCACATATATTATATATATCCAGTGCACTTATATTATATATATCCAGTGCACTTATATTAAATATCCAGTGCATTTACATTATATATATCCAGTGCACATATATTAAATATCCAGTGCACATATATTAAATATCCAGTGCACATATATTAAATATCCAGTGCACATATATTATATATATATATCCAGTGCACATATATTATATAAATCCAGTGCACATATATTAAATATCCAGTGCACATATATTAAATATCCAGTGCACATATATTATATATCCAGTGCACACATATTATATATATCCAGTGCACATATAATATATATATCCAGTGCACATGTATTAAATATCCAGTGCACATATATTATATATATCCAGTGCACATATATTATATATATCCAGTGCACATATATTATATATATCCAGTGCACATATATTAAATATCCAGAGCACATATATTAAATATCCAGTGCACATATATTAAATATCCAGTGCACATATATTACATATATTCAGTGCACATATATTAAATATCCAGAGCACATATATTATATTTCCAGTGCACATATATTAAATATCCAGTGCACATGTATTATATATCCAGTGCACATATATTATATATATCCAGTTCACATATATTAAATATCCAGGGCACATACATTAAATATCCAGTGCACATATATTAAATATCCAGTGCAAATATATTATATATATCCAGTGCACATATATTAAATATCCAGTGCACATATATTAAATATCCAGTGCACATATATTAAATATCCAGTGCACATATATTATATATATCCAGTGCACATATATTAAATATCCAGTGCACATATATTATATATATCCAGTGCACATATATTAAATATCCAGTGCAAATATATTATATTTCCAGTGCACATATATTAAATATCCAGTGCAGATATATTATATATCCAGTGCATATATATTAAATATCCAGTGCACATATATTATATATATCCAGTGCACTTATATTATATATATCCAGTGCACATATATTAAATATCCAGTGCACTTATATTAAATATCCAGTGCATCTACATTATATATATCCAGTGCACATATATTAAATATCCAGTCCACATATATTAAATATCCAGTGCACATATATTAAATATCCAGTGCACATATATTATATATATTCAGTGCACATATATTATATATATCCAGTGCACATATATTAAATATCCAGTGCACATATATTAAATATCCAGTGCACATATATTATATATCCAGTGCACACATATTATATATATCCAGTGCACATATAGTATATATATCCAGTGCACATATATTAAATATCCAGTGCACATATATTATATATATCCAGTGCACATATATTATATATATACAGTGCACATATATTAAATATCCAGTGCACATATATTATATATATCCAGTGCACATATATTAAATATATCCAGTGCACATATATTATATATATCCAGTGCACATATATTAAATATCCAGAGCACATATATTAAATATCCAGTGCACATATATTAAATATCCAGTGCACATATATTACATATATTCAGTGCACATATATTAAATATCCAGAGCACATATATTATATTTCCAGTGCACATATATTAAATATCCAGTGCACATGTATTATATATCCAGTGCACATATATTATATATATCCAGTTCACATATATTAAATATCCAGGGCACATACATTAAATATCCAGTGCACATATATTAAATATCCATTGCAAATATATTATATATATCCAGTGCACATATATTAAATATCCAGTGCACATATATTAAATATCCAGTGCACATATATTAAATATCCAGTGCACATATATTATATATATCCAGTGCACATATATTAAATATCCAGTGCACATATATTATATATATCCAGTGCACATATATTAAATATCCAGTGCAAATATATTATATTTCCAGTGCACATATATTAAATATCCAGTGCAGATATATTATATATCCAGTGCATATATATTAAATATCCAGTGCACATATATTATATATATCCAGTGCACTTATATTATATATATCCAGTGCACATATATTAAATATCCAGTGCACTTATATTAAATATCCAGTGCATCTACATTATATATATCCAGTGCACATATATTAAATATCCAGTCCACATATATTAAATATCCAGTGCACATATATTAAATATCCAGTGCACATATATTATATATATTCAGTGCACATATATTATATATATCCAGTGCACATATATTAAATATCCAGTGCACATATATTAAATATCCAGTGCACATATATTATATATCCAGTGCACACATATTATATATATCCAGTGCACATATAGTATATATATCCAGTGCACATATATTAAATATCCAGTGCACATATATTATATATATCCAGTGCACATATATTATATATATACAGTGCACATATATTAAATATCCAGTGCACATATATTATATATATCCAGTGCACATATATTAAATATCCAGTGCACATATATTATATATATCCAGTGCACATATATTATATATATCCAGTGCACATATATTATATATCCAGTGCACACATATTATATATATCCAGTGCACATATATTAAATATCCAGTGCACATATATTATATATATCCAGTGCACATATATTAAATATCCAGTGCACATATATTATATATATCCAGTGCACATATATTAAATATCCAGTGCAAATATATTATATTTCCAGTGCACATATATTAAATATCCAGTGCAGATATATTATATATCCAGTGCATATATATTAAATATCCAGTGCACATATATTATATGTATCCAGTGCACTTATATTATATATATCCAGTGCACATATATTAAATATTCAGTGCACTTATATTAAATATCCAGTGCATTTACATTATATATATCCAGTGCACATATATTAAATATCCAGTGCACATATATTAAATATCCAGTGCACATATATTAAATATCCAGTGCACATATATTATATATATCCAGTGCACATATATTAAATATCCAGTGCACATATATCATATTTCCAGTGCACATATATTAAATATCCAGTGCAGATATATTATATATCCAGTGCACATATATTGTATATATCCAGTGCACATATATTAAAAATCCAGTGCACATATATTAAATATCCAGTGCACATATATTAAATATCCAGTGCACATATATTATATATATCCAGTGCACATATATTAAATATCCAGTGCACATATATTAAATATCCAGTGCACATATATTATATATCCAGTGCACACATATTATATATATCCAGTGCACATATAGTATATATATCCAGTGCACATATATTAAATATCCAGTGCACATATATTATATATATCCAGTGGACATATATTATATATATCTAGTGCACATATATTAAATATCCAGTGCACATATATTAAATATCCAGTGCACATATATTATATATATATCCAGTGTGCATATATTAAATATCCAGTGCACATATATCATATTTCCAGTGCACATATATTAAATATCCAGTGCAGATATATTATATATCCAGTGCACATATATTATATACATCCAGTGCACATATATTAAAAATCCAGTGCACATATATTAAATATCCAGTGCACATATATTAAATATCCAGTGCACATATATTATATATATCCAGTGCACATATATTATATATATCCAGTGCACATATATTATATATATCCAGTGCACATATATTAAATATCCAGTGCACATATATCATATTTCCAGTGCACATATATTAAATATCCAGTGCAGATATATTATATATCCAGTGCACATATATTATATATATCCAGTGCACATATATTAAATATCCAGTGCACATATATTAGATATATCTAGTGCACAAATATTATATATATCCAGTGCACATATATTATATATCCAGTGCACACATATTATATATATCCAGTGCACATATATTAAATATCCAGTGCACATATATTAAATATCCAGCGCACATATATTATATATATCCAGTGCAAATATATTAAATATCCAGTGCACATATATTATATATATCCAGTGCACATATATTAAATATCCAGTGCACATATATTATATTTCCAGTGCACATATATTAATTATCCAGTGCAGATATATTATATATCCAGTGCACATATATTATATATATCCAGTGCACATATATTAAAAATCCAGTGCACATATATTAGATATATCTAGTGCACAAATATTATATATATCCAGTGCACATATATTATATATCCAGTGCACACATATTATATATATCCAGTGCACATATATTAAATATCCAGTGCACATATATTAAATATCCAGTGCACATATATTATATATATCCAGTGCAAATATATTAAATATCCAGTGCACATATATTATATATATCCAGTGCACATATATTAAATATCCAGTGCACATATATTAAATATCCAGTGCACATATATTATATATATCCAGTGCACATATATTAAATATCCAGTGCACATATATTATACATATATCCAGTGCAGATATATTAAATATCCAGTGCACATATATTAAATATCCAGTGCACATATATTATATATATCCAGTGCAGATATATTAAATATCCAGTGCACATATATTATATATATCCAGTGCACATATATTAAATATCCAGTGCAGATATATTATATATCCAGTGCACAAATATTATATATATCCAGTGCACATATATAATAAATATCCAGTGCACATATATTACATATATCCTGTGCACATATATTAAATATCCAGTGCACATATAATAAATATCCAGTGCACATATATTATATATATCCAGTGCACATATATTAATTATCCAGTGCACACATAATAAATATCCAGTGCACATATATTATATATATCTAGTGCACATATATTAAATATCCAGTGCACATATATTATATTTCCAGTGCACATATATTAAATTTCCAGTGCAGATATATTATATATCCAGTGCACATATATTATATATATGCAGCGCACATATATTAAATATCCAGTACACATATATTATATATCCAGTGCACACATATTATATATATCCAAAGCACATATATTAAATATCCAGTGCACATATATTAAATATCCAGTGCACATATATTATATATCCAGTGCACACATATTATATATATCCAGTGCACATATATTAAATATCCAGTGCACATATATTATATATATCCAGTGCACATATATTAAATATCCAGTGCACATATATTATATATATCCAGTGCACATATATTATATATATCCAGTGCACATATATTAAATATCCAGTGCACATATATTATATATATCCAGTGCACATATATTAAATATCCAGTGCACATATATTATATATATCCAGTGCACATATATTATATGTATCCAGTGCACATATATTGTATATATCCAGTGCACATATATTAAATATCCAGTGCACATATATTATATATATCCAGTGCACATATATTATATATATCCAGTGTACATATATTAAATATATCCAGTGCACATATATTAAATATATCCAGTGCACATATATTATATATATCCATTGCACATATATTAAATATCCAGTGCACATATATTAAATATCCAGTGCACATATATTATTTATATCCATTGCACATATATTTAATATCCAGTGCACATATATTATATATATTCAGTTCACATATATTAAATATCCAGGGCACATACATTAAATATCCAGTGCACATATATTATATATATCCAGTGCACATATATTAAATATCCAGTGCATATATATCATATATCCAGTGCACACATATTATATATACCCAGTGCACATATATAATAAATGTCCAGTGCACATATATTATATATATCCAGTGCACATATATTAAATATCCAGTGCACATATATTAAATATCCAGTGCACATATATTAAATATCCAGTGCACATATATTATATATATACAGTGCACATATATTAAATATCCAGTGCACATATATTATATATATCCAGTGCACATATATTAAATATCCAGTGCACATATATTATATATATACAGTGCACATATATTATATTTCCAGTGCACATATATTATATATATCCAGTGCACATATATTAAATATCCAGTGCAAATATATTATATTGCCAGTGCACATATATTAAATATCCAGTGCAGATATATTATATATCCAGTGAATATATATATTAAATATCCAGTGCACATATATTATATATATCCAGTGCACTTATATTATATATATCCAGTGCACTTATATTAAATATCCAGTGCATTTACATTATATATATCCAGTGCACATATATTAAATATCCAGTGCACATATATTAAATATCCAGTGCACATATATTAAATATCCAGTGCACATATATTATATATATATATCCAGTGCACATATATTATATAAATCCAGTGCACATATATTAAATATCCAGTGCACATATATTAAATATCCAGTGCACATATATTATATATCCAGTGCACACATATTATATATATCCAGTGCACATATAATATATATATCCAGTGCACATGTATTAAATATCCAGTGCACATATATTATATATATCCAGTGCACATATATTATATATATCCAGTGCACATATATTATATATATCCAGTGCACATATATTAAATATCCAGAGCACATATATTAAATATCCAGTGCACATATATTAAATATCCAGTGCACATATATTACATATATTCAGTGCACATATATTAAATATCCAGAGCACATATATTATATTTCCAGTGCACATATATTAAATATCCAGTGCACATGTATTATATATCCAGTGCACATATATTATATATATCCAGTTCACATATATTAAATATCCAGGGCACATACATTAAATATCCAGTGCACATATATTAAATATCCAGTGCAAATATATTATATATATCCAGTGCACATATATTAAATATCCAGTGCACATATATTAAATATCCAGTGCACATATATTAAATATCCAGTGCACATATATTATATATATCCAGTGCACATATATTAAATATCCAGTGCACATATATTAAATATCCAGTGCAAATATATTATATTTCCAGTGCACATATATTAAATATCCAGTGCAGATATATTATATATCCAGTGCATATATATTAAATATCCAGTGCACATATATTATATATATCCAGTGCACTTATATTATATATATCCAGTGCACATATATTAAATATCCAGTGCACTTATATTAAATATCCAGTGCATCTACATTATATATATCCAGTGCACATATATTAAATATCCAGTCCACATATATTAAATATCCAGTGCACATATATTAAATATCCAGTGCACATATATTATATATATTCAGTGCACATATATTATATATATCCAGTGCACATATATTAAATATCCAGTGCACATATATTAAATATCCAGTGCACATATATTATATATCCAGTGCACACATATTATATATATCCAGTGCACATATAGTATATATATCCAGTGCACATATATTAAATATCCAGTGCACATATATTATATATATCCAGTGCACATATATTATATATATACAGTGCACATATATTAAATATCCAGTGCACATATATTATATATATCCAGTGCACATATATTAAATATCCAGTGCACATATATTATATATATCCAGTGCACATATATTATATATATCCAGTGCACATATATTATATATCCAGTGCACACATATTATATATATCCAGTGCACATATATTAAATATCCAGTGCACATATATTATATATATCCAGTGCACATATATTAAATATCCAGTGCACATATATTATATATATCCAGTGCACATATATTAAATATCCAGTGCAAATATATTATATTTCCAGTGCACATATATTAAATATCCAGTGCAGATATATTATATATCCAGTGCATATATATTAAATATCCAGTGCACATGTATTATATATATCCAGTGCACTTATATTATATATATCCAGTGCACATATATTAAATATTCAGTGCACTTATATTAAATATCCAGTGCATTTACATTATATATATCCAGTGCACATATATTAAATATCCAGTGCACATATATTAAATATCCAGTGCACATATATTAAATATCCAGTGCACATATATTATATATATCCAGTGCACATATATTAAATATCCAGTGCACATATATCATATTTCCAGTGCACATATATTAAATATCCAGTGCAGATATATTATATATCCAGTGCACATATATTGTATATATCCAGTGCACATATATTAAAAATCCAGTGCACATATATTAAATATCCAGTGCACATATATTAAATATCCAGTGCACATATATTATATATATCCAGTGCACATATATTAAATATCCAGTGCACATATATTAAATATCCAGTGCACATATATTATATATCCAGTGCACACATATTATATATATCCAGTGCACATATAGTATATATATCCAGTGCACATATATTAAATATCCAGTGCACATATATTATATATATCCAGTGGACATATATTATATATATCTAGTGCACATATATTAAATATCCAGTGCACATATATTAAATATCCAGTGCACATATATTATATATATATCCAGTGTGCATATATTAAATATCCAGTGCACATATATCATATTTCCAGTGCACATATATTAAATATCCAGTGCAGATATATTATATATCCAGTGCACATATATTATATACATCCAGTGCACATATATTAAAAATCCAGTGCACATATATTAAATATCCAGTGCACATATATTAAATATCCAGTGCACATATATTATATATATCCAGTGCACATATATTATATATATCCAGTGCACATATATTATATATATCCAGTGCACATATATTAAATATCCAGTGCACATATATCATATTTCCAGTGCACATATATTAAATATCCAGTGCAGATATATTATATATCCAGTGCACATATATTATATATATCCAGTGCACATATATTAAAAATCCAGTGCACATATATTAGATATATCTAGTGCACAAATATTATATATATCCAGTGCACATATATTATATATCCAGTGCACACATATTATATATATCCAGTGCACATATATTAAATATCCAGTGCACATATATTAAATATCCAGCGCACATATATTATATATATCCAGTGCAAATATATTAAATATCCAGTGCACATATATTATATATATCCAGTGCACATATATTAAATATCCAGTGCACATATATTAAATATCCAGTGCACATATATTATATATATCCAGTGCAGATATATTAAATATCCAGTGCACATATATTAAATATCCAGTGCACATATATTAAATATCCAGTGCACATATATTATATTTCCAGTGCACATATATTAATTATCCAGTGCAGATATATTATATATCCAGTGCACATATATTATATATATCCAGTGCACATATATTAAAAATCCAGTGCACATATATTAGATATATCTAGTGCACAAATATTATATATATCCAGTGCACATATATTATATATCCAGTGCACACATATTATATATATCCAGTGCACATATATTAAATATCCAGTGCACATATATTAAATATCCAGTGCACATATATTATATATATCCAGTGCAAATATATTAAATATCCAGTGCACATATATTATATATATCCAGTGCACATATATTAAATATCCAGTGCACATATATTAAATATCCAGTGCACATATATTATATATATCCAGTGCACATATATTAAATATCCAGTGCACATATATTATACATATATCCAGTGCAGATATATTAAATATCCAGTGCAGATATATTAAATATCCAGTGCACATATATTATATATATCCAGTGCAGATATATTAAATATCCAGTGCACATATATTATATATATCCAGTGCACATATATTAAATATCCAGTGCAGATATATTATATATCCAGTGCACAAATATTATATATATCCAGTGCACATATATAATAAATATCCAGTGCACATATATTACATATATCCTGTGCACATATATTAAATATCCAGTGCACATATAATAAATATCCAGTGCACATATATTATATATATCCAGTGCACATATATTAATTATCCAGTGCACACATAATAAATATCCAGTGCACATATATTATATATATCTAGTGCACATATATTAAATATCCAGTGCACATATATTATATTTCCAGTGCACATATATTAAATTTCCAGTGCAGATATATTATATATCCAGTGCACATATATTATATATATGCAGCGCACATATATTAAATATCCAGTACACATATATTATATATCCAGTGCACACATATTATATATATCCAAAGCACATATATTAAATATCCAGTGCACATATATTAAATATCCAGTGCACATATATTATATATCCAGTGCACACATATTATATATATCCAGTGCACATATATTAAATATCCAGTGCACATATATTATATATATCCAGTGCACATATATTAAATATCCAGTGCACATATATTATATATATCCAGTGCACATATATTATATATATCCAGTGCACATATATTAAATATCCAGTGCACATATATTATATATATCCAGTGCACATATATTAAATATCCAGTGCACATAAATTATATATATCCAGTGCACATATATTATATGTATCCAGTGCACATATATTATATATATCCAGTGCACATATATTAAATATCCAGTGCACATATATTATATATATCCAGTGCACATATATTATATATATCCAGTGCACATATATTAAATATCCAGTGCACATATATTATATATATCCAGTGCACATATATTATATGTATCCAGTGCACATATATTAAATATCCAGTGCACATATATTAAATATCCAGTGCACATATATTATATTTCCAGTGCACATATATTATATATATCCAGTGCACATATATTAAATATCCAGTGCAAATATATTATATTTCCAGTGCACATATATTAAATATCCAGTGCAGATATATTATATATCCAGTGCATATATATTAAATATCCAGTGCACATATATTATATATATATCCAGTGCACTTATATTATATATATCCAGTGCACTTATATTAAATATCCAGTGCATTTACATTATATATATCCAGTGCACATATATTAAATATCCAGTGCACATATATTAAGTATCCAGTGCACATATATTAAATATCCAGTGCACATATACTATATATATATATCCAGTGCACATATATTATATAAATCCAGTGCACATATATTAAATATCCAGTGCACATATATTAAATATCCAGTGCACATATATTATATATCCAGTGCACACATATTATATATATCCAGTGCACATATAATATATATATCCAGTGCACATATATTAAATATCCAGTGCACATATATTATATATATCCAGTGCACATATATTATATATATCCAGTGCACATATATTATATATATCCAGTGCACATATATTAAATATCCAGAGCACATATATTAAATATCCAGTGCACATATATTAAATATCCAGTGCACATATATTACATATATTCAGTGCACATATATTAAATATCCAGAGCACATATATTATATTTCCAGTGCACATATATTAAATATCCAGTGCACATGTATTATATATCCAGTGCACATATATTATATATATCCAGTTCACATATATTAAATATCCAGGGCACATACATTAAATATCCAGTGCACATATATTAAATATCCAGTGCAAATATATTATATATATCCAGTGCACATATATTAAATATCCAGTGCACATATATTAAATATCCAGTGCACATATATTAAATATCCAGTGCACATATATTATATATATCCAGTGCACATATATTAAATATCCAGTGCACATATATTATATATATCCAGTGCACATATATTAAATATCCAGTGCAAATATATTATATTTCCAGTGCACATATATTAAATATCCAGTGCAGATATATTATATATCCAGTGCATATATATTAAATATCCAGTGCACATATATTATATATATCCAGTGCACTTATATTATATATATCCAGTGCACATATATTAAATATCCAGTGCACTTATATTAAATATCCAGTGCATCTACATTATATATATCCAGTGCACATATATTAAATATCCAGTCCACATATATTAAATATCCAGTGCACATATATTAAATATCCAGTGCACATATATTATATATATTCAGTGCACATATATTATATATATCCAGTGCACATATATTAAATATCCAGTGCACACATATTAAATATCCAGTGCACATATATTATATATCCAGTGCACACATATTATATATATCCAGTGCACATATAGTATATATATCCAGTGCACATATATTAAATATCCAGTGCACATATATTATATATATCCAGTGCACATATATTATATATATACAGTGCACATATATTAAATATCCAGTGCACATATATTATATATATCCAGTGCACATATATTAAATATCCAGTGCACATATATTATATATATCCAGTGCACATATATTATATATATCCAGTGCACATATATTATATATCCAGTGCACACATATTATATATATCCAGTGCACATATATTAAATATCCAGTGCACATATATTATATATATCCAGTGCACATATATTAAATATCCAGTGCACATATATTATATATATCCAGTGCACATATATTAAATATCCAGTGCAAATATATTATATTTCCAGTGCACATATATTAAATATCCAGTGCAGATATATTATACATCCAGTGCATATATATTAAATATCCAGTGCACATATATTATATATATCCAGTGCACTTATATTATATATATCCAGTGCACATATATTAAATATTCAGTGCACTTATATTAAATATCCAGTGCATTTACATTATATATATCCAGTGCACATATATTAAATATCCAGTGCACATATATTAAATATCCAGTGCACATATATTATATATATCCAGTGCACATATACTAAATATCCAGTGCACATATATCATATTTCCAGTGCACATATATTAAATATCCAGTGCACATATATTATATATCCAGTGCACATATATTGTATATATCCAGTGCACATATATTAAAAATCCAGTGCACATATATTAAATATCCAGTGCACATATATTAAATATCCAGTGCACATATATTATATATATCCAGTGCACATATATTAAATATCCAGTGCACATATATTAAATATCCAGTGCACATATATTATATATCCAGTGCACACATATTATATATATCCAGTGCACATATAGTATATATATCCAGTGCACATATATTAAATATCCAGTGCACATATATTATATATATCCAGTGGACATATATTATATATATCTAGTGCACATATATTAAATATCCAGTGCACATATATTAAATATCCAGTGCACATATATTATATATATATCCAGTGTGCATATATTAAATATCCAGTGCACATATATCATATTTCCAGTGCACATATATTAAATATCCAGTGCAGATATATTATATATCCAGTGCACATATATTATATACATCCAGTGCACATATATTAAAAATCCAGTGCACATATATTAAATATCCAGTGCACATATATTAAATATCCAGTGCACATATATTATATATATCCAGTGCACATATATTATATATATCCAGTGCACATATATTATATATATCCAGTGCACATATATTAAATATCCAGTGCACATATATCATATTTCCAGTGCAGATATATTATATATCCAGTGCAGATATATTATATATCCAGTGCACATATATTATATATATCCAGTGCACATATATTAAAAATCCAGTGCACATATATTAGATATATCTAGTGCACAAATATTATATATATCCAGTGCACATATATTATATATCCAGTGCACACATATTATATATATCCAGTGCACATATATTAAATATCCAGTGCACATATATTAAATATCCAGCGCACATATATTATATATATCCAGTGCAAATATATTAAATATCCAGTGCACATATATTATATATATCCAGTGCACATATATTAAATATCCAGTGCACATATATTAAATATCCAGTGCACATATATTATATATATCCAGTGCAGATATATTAAATATCCAGTGCACATATATTAAATATCCAGTGCACATATATTAAATATCCAGTGCACATATATCATATTTCCAGTGCACATATATTAATTATCCAGTGCAGATATATTATATATCCAGTGCACATATATTATATATATCCAGTGCACATATATTAAAAATCCAGTGCACATATATTAGATATATCTAGTGCACAAATATTATATATATCCAGTGCACATATATTATATATCCAGTGCACACATATTATATATATCCAGTGCACATATATTAAATATCCAGTGCACATATATTAAATATCCAGTGCACATATATTATATATATCCAGTGCAAATATATTAAATATCCAGTGTACATATATTATATATATCCAGTGCACATATATTAAATATCCAGTGCACATATATTAAATATCCAGTGCACATATATTATATATATCCAGTGCACATATATTAAATATCCAGTGCACATATATTATATATATATCCAGTGCAGATATATTAAATATCCAGTGCAGATATATTAAATATCCAGTGCACATATATTATATATATCCAGTGCAGATATATTAAATATCCAGTGCACATATATTATATATATCCAGTGCACATATATTAAATATCCAGTGCAGATATATTATATATCCAGTGCACAAATATTATATATATCCAGTGCACATATATAATAAATATCCAGTGCACATATATTACATATATCCTGTGCACATATATTAAATATCCAGTGCACATATAATAAATATCCAGTGCACATATATTATATATATCCAGTGCACATATATTAATTATCCAGTGCACACATAATAAATATCCAGTGCACATATATTATATATATCTAGTGCACATATATTAAATATCCAGTGCACATATATTATATTTCCAGTGCACATATATTAAATTTCCAGTGCAGATATATTATATATCCAGTGCACATATATTATATATATGCAGCGCACATATATTAAATATCCAGTTCACATATATTATATATCCAGTGCACACATATTATATATATCCAAAGCACTTATATTAAATATCCAGTGCACATATATTAAATATCCAGTGCACATATATTATATATCCAGTGCACACATATTATATATATCCAGTGCACATATATTAAATATCCAGTGCACATATATTATATATATCCAGTGCACATATATTAAATATCCAGTGCACATATATTATATATATATCCAGTGCACATATATTATATATATCCAGTGCACATATATTGAATATCCAGTGCACATATATTATATATATCCAGTGCACATATATTAAATATCCAGTGCACATATATTATATATATCCAGTGCACATATATTATATGTATCCAGTGCACATATATTATATATATCCAGTGCACATATATTAAATATCCAGTGCACATATATTATATATATCCAGTGCACATATATTATATATATCCAGTGCACATATATTAAATATCCAGTGCACATATATTATATATATCCAGTGCACATATATTATATGTAGCCAGTGCACATATATTAAATATCCAGTGCACATATATTAAATATCCAGTGCACATATATTATATTTCCAGTGCACATATATTATATATATCCAGTGCACATATATTAAATATCCAGTGCACATATATTATATATATCCAGTGCACATATATTAAATATCCAGTGCACATATATTATATATATCCAGTGCACATATATTAAATATCCAGTGCAAATATATTATATTTCCAGTGCACATATATTAAATATCCAGTGCAGATATATTATATATCCAGTGCATATATATTAAATATCCAGTGCACATATATTATATATATCCAGTGCACTTATATTATATATATCCAGTGCACATATATTAAATATCCAGTGCATTTATATTAAATATCCAGTGCATCTACATTATATATATCCAGTGCACATATATTAAATATCCAGTCCACATATATTAAATATCCAGTGCACATATATTAAATATCCAGTGCACATATATTATATATATTCAGTGCACATATATTATATATATCCAGTGCACATATATTAAATATCCAGTGCACACATATTAAATATCCAGTGCACATATATTATATATCCAGTGCACACATATTATATATATCCAGTGCACATATAGTATATATATCCAGTGCACATATATTAAATATCCAGTGCACATATATTATATATATCCAGTGCACATATAGTATATATATCCAGTGCACATATATTAAATATCCAGTGCACATATATTATATATATCCAGTGGACATATATTATATATATCTAGTGCACATATATTAAATATCCAGTGCACATATATTAAATATCCAGTGCACATATATTATATATATATCCAGTGTGCATATATTAAATATCCAGTGCACATATATCATATTTCCAGTGCACATATATTAAATATCCAGTGCAGATATATTATATATCCAGTGCACATATATTATATACATCCAGTGCACATATATTAAAAATCCAGTGCACATATATTAAATATCCAGTGCACATATATTAAATATCCAGTGCACATATATTATATATATCCAGTGCACATATATTATATATATCCAGTGCACATATATTATATATATCCAGTGCACATATATTAAATATCCAGTGCACATATATCATATTTCCAGTGCAGATATATTATAAATCCAGTGCAGATATATTATATATCCAGTGCACATATATTATATATATCCAGTGCACATATATTAAAAATCCAGTGCACATATATTAGATATATCTAGTGCACAAATATTATATATATCCAGTGCACATATATTATATATCCAGTGCACACATATTATATATATCCAGTGCACATATATTAAATATCCAGTGCACATATATTAAATATCCAGCGCACATATATTATATATCCAGTGCAAATATATTAAATATCCAGTGCACATATATTATATATATCCAGTGCACATATATTAAATATCCAGTGCACATATATAATAGATCCAGTGCACATATATTATATATATCCAGTGCAGATATATTAAATATCCAGTGCACATATATTAAATATCCAGTGCACATATATTAAATATCCAGTGCACATATATCATATTTCCAGTGCACATATATTAATTATCCAGTGCAGATATATTATATATCCAGTGCACAAATATTATATATATCCAGTGCACATATATTAAATATCCAGTGCACATATATTATATATATCCAGTGCACATATATTAAAAATCCAGTGCACATATATTATATATATATCCAGTGCAGATATATTAAATATCCAGTGCAGATATATTAAATATCCAGTGCACATATATTATATATATCCAGTGCAGATATATTAAATATCCAGTGCACATATATATATCCAGTGCACATATATTAAATATCCAGTGCAGATATATTATATATCCAGTGCACAAATATTATATATATCCAGTGCACATATATAATAAATATCCAGTGCACATATATTACATATATCCTGTGCACATATATTAAATATCCAGTGCACATATAATAAATATCCAGTGCACATATATTATATATATCCAGTGCACATATATTAATTATCCAGTGCACACATAATAAATATCCAGTGCACATATATTATATATATCTAGTGCACATATATTAAATATCCAGTGCACATATATTATATTTCCAGTGCACATATATTAAATTTCCAGTGCAGATATATTATATATCCAGTGCACATATATTATATATATGCAGCGCACATATATTAAATATCCAGATCACATATGTTATATATCCAGTGCACACATATTATATATATCCAAAGCACTTATATTAAATATCCAGTGCACATATATTAAATATCCAGTGCACATATATTATATATCCAGTGCACACATATTATATATATCCAGTGCACATATATTAAATATCCAGTGCACATATATTATATATATCCAGTGCACATATATTAAATATCCAGTGCACATATATTATATATATCCAGTGCACATATATTATATATATCCAGTGCACATATATTAAATATCCAGTGCACATATATTATATATATCCAGTGCACATATATTAAATATCCAGTGCACATATATTATATATATCCAGTGCACATATATTATATGTATCCAGTGCACATATATTATATATATCCAGTGCACATATATTAAATATCCAGTGCACATATATTATATATATCCAGTGCACATATATTATATATATCCAGTGCACATATATTAAATATCCAGTGCACATATATTATATATATCCAGTGCACATATATTATATGTAGCCAGTGCACATATATTAAATATCCAGTGCACATATATTAAATATCCAGTGCACATATATTATATTTCCAGTGCACATATATTATATATATCCAGTGCACATATATTAAATATCCAGTGCACATATATTATATATATCCAGTGCACATATATTAAATATCCAGTGCACATATATTATATATATCCAGTGCACATATATTAAATATCCAGTGCAAATATATTATATTTCCAGTGCACATATATTAAATATCCAGTGCAGATATATTATATATCCAGTGCATATATATTAAATATCCAGTGCACATATATTATATATATCCAGTGCACTTATATTATATATATCCAGTGCACATATATTAAATATCCAGTGCACTTATATTAAATATCCAGTGCATCTACATTATATATATCCAGTGCACATATATTAAATATCCAGTCCACATATATTAAATATCCAGTGCACATATATTAAATATCCAGTGCACATATATTATATATATTCAGTGCACATATATTATATATATCCAGTGCACATATATTAAATATCCAGTGCACACATATTAAATATCCAGTGCACATATATTATATATCCAGTGCACACATATTATATATATCCAGTGCACATATAGTATATATATATCCAGTGCACATATATTAAATATCCAGTGCACATATATTATATATATCCAGTGCACATATATTATATATATACAGTGCACATATATTAAATATCCAGTGCACATATATTATATATATCCAGTGCACATATATTAAATATCCAGTGCACATATATTATATATATCCAGTGCACATATATTATATATATCCAGTGCACATATATTATATATCCAGTGCACACATATTATATATATCCAGTGCACATATATTAAATATCCAGTGCACATATATTATATATATCCAGTGCACATATATTAAATATCCAGTGCACATATATTATATATATCCAGTGCACATATATTAAATATCCAGTGCAAATATATTATATTTCCAGTGCACATATATTAAATATCCAGTGCAGATATATTATACATCCAGTGCATATATATTAAATATCCAGTGCACATATATTATATATATCCAGTGCACTTATATTATATATATCCAGTGCACATATATTAAATATTCAGTGCACTTATATTAAATATCCAGTGCATTTACATTATATATATCCAGTGCACATATATTAAATATCCAGTGCACATATATTAAATATCCAGTGCACATATATTAAATATCCAGTGCACATATATTATATATATCCAGTGCACATATATTAAATATCCAGTGCACATATATCATATTTCCAGTGCACATATATTAAATATCCAGTGCAGATATATTATATATCCAGTGCACACATATTATATATATCCAGTGCACATATAGTATATATATCCAGTGCACATATATTAAATATCCAGTGCACATATATTATATATATCCAGTGGACATATATTATATATATCTAGTGCACATATATTAAATATCCAGTGCACATATATTAAATATCCAGTGCACATATATTATATATATATCCAGTGTGCATATATTAAATATCCAGTGCACATATATCATATTTCCAGTGCACATATATTAAATATCCAGTGCAGATATATTATATATCCAGTGCACATATATTATATACATCCAGTGCACATATATTAAAAATCCAGTGCACATATATTAAATATCCAGTGCACATATATTAAATATCCAGTGCACATATATTATATATATCCAGTGCACATATATTATATATATCCAGTGCACATATATTATATATATCCAGTGCACATATATTAAATATCCAGTGCACATATATCATATTTCCAGTGCAGATATATTATATATCCAGTGCAGATATATTATATATCCAGTGCACATATATTATATATATCCAGTGCACATATATTAAAAATCCAGTGCACATATATTAGATATATCTAGTGCACAAATATTATATATATCCAGTGCACATATATTATATATCCAGTGCACACATATTATATATATCCAGTGCACATATATTAAATATCCAGTGCACATATATTAAATATCCAGCGCACATATATTATATATATCCAGTGCAAATATATTAAATATCCAGTGCACATATATTATATATATCCAGTGCACATATATTAAATATCCAGTGCACATATATTAAATATCCAGTGCACATATATTATATATATCCAGTGCAGATATATTAAATATCCAGTGCACATATATTAAATATCCAGTGCACATATATTAAATATCCAGTGCACATATATCATATTTCCAGTGCACATATATTAATTATCCAGTGCAGATATATTATATATCCAGTGCACATATATTATATATATCCAGTGCACATATATTAAAAATCCAGTGCACATATATTAGATATATCTAGTGCACAAATATTATATATATCCAGTGCACATATATTATATATCCAGTGCACACATATTATATATATCCAGTGCACATATATTAAATATCCAGTGCACATATATTAAATATCCAGTGCACATATATTATATATATCCAGTGCAAATATATTAAATATCCAGTGCACATATATTAAATATCCAGTGCACATATATTATATATATCCAGTGCACATATATTAAATATCCAGTGCACATATATTATATATATATCCAGTGCAGATATATTAAATATCCAGTGCACATATATTAAATATCCAGTGCACATATATTATATATATCCAGTGCAGATATATTAAATATCCAGTGCACATATATTATATATATCCAGTGCACATATATTAAATATCCAGTGCACATATATCATATTTCCAGTGCACATATATTAAATATCGAGTGCAGATATATTATATATCCAGTGCACATATATTATATACATCCAGTGCACATATATTAAAAATCCAGTGCACATATATTAAATATCCAGTGCACATATATTAAATATCCAGTGCACATATATTATATATATCCAGTGCACATATATTATATATATCCAGTGCACATATATTATATATATCCAGTGCACATATATTAAATATCCAGTGCACATATATCATATTTCCAGTGCAGATATATTATATATCCAGTGCAGATATATTATATATCCAGTGCACATATATTATATATATCCAGTGCACATATATTAAAAATCCAGTGCACATATATTAGATATATCTAGTGCACAAATATTATATATATCCAGTGCACATATATTATATATCCAGTGCACACATATTATATATATCCAGTGCACATATATTAAATATCCAGTGCACATATATTAAATATCCAGCGCACATATATTATATATATCCAGTGCAAATATATTAAATATCCAGTGCACATATATTATATATATCCAGTGCACATATATTAAATATCCAGTGCACATATATTAAATATCCAGTGCACATATATTATATATATCCAGTGCAGATATATTAAATATCCAGTGCACATATATTAAATATCCAGTGCACATATATTAAATATCCAGTGCACATATATCATATTTCCAGTGCACATATATTAATTATCCAGTGCAGATATATTATATATCCAGTGCACATATATTATATATATCCAGTGCACATATATTAAAAATCCAGTGCACATATATTAGATATATCTAGTGCACAAATATTATATATATCCAGTGCACATATATTATATATCCAGTGCACACATATTATATATATCCAGTGCACATATATTAAATATCCAGTGCACATATATTAAATATCCAGTGCACATATATTATATATATCCAGTGCAAATATATTAAATATCCAGTGCACATATATTAAATATCCAGTGCACATATATTATATATATCCAGTGCACATATATTAAATATCCAGTGCACATATATTATATATATATCCAGTGCAGATATATTAAATATCCAGTGCACATATATTAAATATCCAGTGCACATATATTATATATATCCAGTGCAGATATATTAAATATCCAGTGCACATATATTATATATATCCAGTGCACATATATTAAATATCCAGTGCAGATATATTATATATCCAGTGCACAAATATTATATATATCCAGTGCACATATATAATAAATATCCAGTGCACATATATTACATATATCCAGTGCACATATATTTTATGTATCCAGTGCACATATATTAATTATCCAGTGCACACATAATAAATATCCAGTGCACATATATTATATATATCTAGTGCACATATATTAAATATCCAGTGCACATATATTATATTTCCAGTGCTTATATATTAAATTTCCAGTGCAGATATATTATATATCCAGTGCACATATATTATATATATGCAGCGCACATATATTAAATATCCAGTGCACACATAATAAATATCCAGTGCACATATATTATATATATCTAGTGCACATATATTAAATATCCAGTGCACATATATTATATTTCCAGTGCACATATATTAAATTTCCAGTGCAGATATATTATATATCCAGTGCACATATATTATATATATGCAGCGCACATATATTAAATATCCAGTTCACATATATTATATATCCAGTGCACACATATTATATATATCCAAAGCACTTATATTAAATATCCAGTGCACATATATTAAATATCCAGTGCACATATATTATATATCCAGTGCACACATATTATATATATATCCAGTGCACATATATTAAATATCCAGTGCACATATATTATATATATCCAGAGCACATATATTACATATCCAGTGCACATATATTATATATATCCAGTGCACATATATTATATATATCCAGTGCACATATATTAAATATCCAGTGCACATATATTATATATATCCAGTGCACATATATTAAATATCCAGTGCACATATATTATATATATCCAGTGCACATATATTATATGTATCCAGTGCACATATATTATATATATCCAGTGCACATATATTAAATATCCAGTGCACATATATTATATATATCCAGTGCACATATATTATATATATCCAGTGCACATATATTAAATATCCAGTGCACATATATTATATATATCCAGTGCACATATATTATATGTATCCAGTGCACATATATTAAATATCCAGTGCACATATATTAAATATCCAGTGCACATATATTAAATTTCCAGTGCACATATATTATATATATCCAGTGCACATATATTAAATATCCAGTGCAAATATATTATATTTCCAGTGCACATATATTAAATATCCAGTGCAGATATATTATATATCCAGTGCATATATATTAAATATCCAGTGCACATATATTATATATATCCAGTGCACTTATATTATATATATCCAGTGCACTTATATTAAATATCCAGTGCATTTACATTATATATATCCAGTGCACATATATTAAATATCCAGTGCACATATATTAAATATCCAGTGCACATATACTATATATATATATCCAGTGCACATATATTATATAAATCCAGTGCACATATATTAAATATCCAGTGCACATATATTAAATATCCAGTTAACATATATTATATATCCAGTGCACACATATTATATATATCCAGTGCACATATAATATATATATCCAGTGCACATATATTAAATATCCAGTGCACATATATTATATATATCCAGTGCACATATATTATATATATCCAGTGCACATATATTATATATATCCAGTGCACATATATTAAATATCCAGAGCACATATATTAAATATCCAGTGCACATATATTAAATATCCAGTGCACATATATTACATATATTCAGTGCACATATATTAAATATCCAGAGCACATATATTATATTTCCAGTGCACATATATTAAATATCCAGTGCACATGTATTATATATCCAGTGCACATATATTATATATATCCAGTTCACATATATTAAATATCCAGGGCACATACATTAAATATCCAGTGCACATATATTAAATATCCAGTGCAAATATATTATATATATCCAGTGCACATATATTAAATATCCAGTGCACATATATTAAATATCCAGTGCACATATATTAAATATCCAGTGCACATATATTATATATATCCAGTGCACATATATTAAATATCCAGTGCACATATATTATATATATCCAGTGCACATATATTAAATATCCAGTGCAAATATATTATATTTCCAGTGCACATATATTAAATATCCAGTGCAGATATAATATATATACAGTGCATATATATTAAATATCCAGTGCACATATATTATATATATCCAGTGCACTTATATTATATATATCCAGTGCACATATATTAAATATCCAGTGCACTTATATTAAATATCCAGTGCATCTACATTATATATATACAGTGCACATATATTAAATATCCAGTCCACATATATTAAATATCCAGTGCACATATATTAAATATCCAGTGCACATATATTATATATATTCAGTGCACATATATTATATATATCCAGTGCACATATAATAAATATCCAGTGCACACATATTAAATATCGAGTGCACATATATTATATATCCAGTGCACACATATTATATATATCCAGTGCACATATAGTATATATATCCAGTGCACATATATTAAATATATAGTGCACATATATTATATATATCCAGTGCACATATATTATATATATACAGTGCACATATATTAAATATCCAGTGCACATATATTATATATATCCAGTGCACATATATTAAATATCCAGTGCACATATATTATATATATCCAGTGCACATATATTATATATATCCAGTGCACATATATTATATATCCAGTGCACACATATTATATATATCCAGTGCACATATATTAAATATCCAGTTCACATATATTATATATATCCAGTGCACATATATTAAATATCCAGTGCACATATATTATATATATCCAGTGCACATATATTAAATATCCAGTGCAAATATATTATATTTCCAGTGCACATATATTAAATATCCAGTGCAGATATATTATACATCCAGTGCATATATATTAAATATCCAGTGCACATATATTATATATATCCAGTGCACTTATATTATATATATCCAGTGCACATATATTAAATATTCAGTGCACTTATATTAAATATCCAGTGCATTTACATTATATATATCCAGTGCACATATATTAAATATCCAGTGCACATATATTAAATATCCAGTGCACATATATTAAATATCCAGTGCACATATATTATATATATCCAGTGCACATATATTAAATATCCAGTGCACATATATCATATTTCCAGGGCACATATATTAAATATCCAGTGCAGATATATTATATATCCAGTGCACATATATTGTATATATCCAGTGCACATATATTAAAAATCCAGTGCACATATATTAAATATCCAGTGCACATATATTAAATATCCAGTGCACATATATTATATATATCCAGTGCACATATATTCAATATCCAGTGCACATATATTAAATATCCAGTGCACATATATTATATATCCAGTGCACACATATTATATATATCCAGTGCACATATAGTATATATATCCAGTGCACATATATTAAAAATCCAGTGCACATATATTAAATAATCAATGCACATATATTAAATATCCAGTGCACATATATTATATATATCCAGTGCACATATATTATATATATCCAGTGCACATATATTATATATATCCAGTGCACATATATTAAATATCCAGTGCACATATATCATATTTCCAGTGCAGATATATTATATATCCAGTGCAGATATATTATATATCCAGTGCACATATATTATATATATCCAGTGCACATATATTAAAAATCCAGTGCACATATATTAGATATATCTAGTGCACAAATATTATATATATCCAGTGCACATATATTATATATCCAGTGCACACATATTATATATATCCAGTGCACATATATTAAATATCCAGTGCACATATATTAAATATCCAGCGCACATATATTATATATATCCAGTGCAAATATATTAAATATCCAGTGCACATATATTATATATATCCAGTGCACATATATTAAATATCCAGTGCACATATATTAAATATCCAGTGCACATATATTATATATATCCAGTGCAGATATATTAAATATCCAGTGCACATATATTAAATATCCAGTGCACATATATTAAATATCCAGTGCACATATATCATATTTCCAGTGCACATATATTAATTATCCAGTGCAGATATATTATATATCCAGTGCACATATATTATATATATCCAGTGCACATATATTAAAAATCCAGTGCACATATATTAGATATATCTAGTGCACAAATATTATATATATCCAGTGCACATATATTATATATCCAGTGCACACATATTATATATATCCAGTGCACATATATTAAATATCCAGTGCACATATATTAAATATCCAGTGCACATATATTAAATATCCAGTGCACATATACTATATATATATATCCAGTGCACATATATTATATAAATCCAGTGCACATATATTAAATATCCAGTGCACATATATTAAATATCCAGTGCACATATATTATATATCCAGTGCACACATATTATATATATCCAGTGCACATATAATATATATATCCAGTGCACATATATTAAATATCCAGTGCACATATATTATATATATCCAGTGCACATATATTATATATATCCAGTGCACATATATTATATATATCCAGTGCACATATATTAAATATCTAGAGCACATATATTAAATATCCAGTGCACATATATTAAATATCCAGTGCACATATATTACATATATTCAGTGCACATATATTAAATATCCAGAGCACATATATTATATTTCCAGTGCACATATATTATATATATCCAGTGCACTTATATTATATATATCCAGTGCACTTATATTAAATATCCAGTGCATTTACATTATATATATCCAGTGCACATATATTAAATATCCAGTGCACATATATTAAATATCCAGTGCACATATATTAAATATCCAGTGCACATATACTATATATATATATCCAGTGCACATATATTATATAAATCCAGTGCACATATATTAAATATCCAGTGCACATATATTAAATATCCAGTGCACATATATTATATATCCAGTGCACACATATTATATATATCCAGTGCACATATAATATATATATCCAGTGCACATATATTAAATATCCAGTGCACATATATTATATATATCCAGTGCACATATATTACATATATCCAGTGCACATATATTATATATATCCAGTGCACACATATTAAATATCCAGAGCACATATGTTAAATATCCAGTGCACATATATTAAATATCCAGTGCACATATATTACATATATTCAGTGCACATATATTAAATATCCAGAGCACATATATTATATTTCCAGTGCACATATATTAAATATCCAGTGCACATGTATTATATATCCAGTGCACATATATTATATATATCCAGTTCACATATATTAAATATCCAGGGCACATACATTAAATATCCAGTGCACATATATTAAATATCCAGTGCAAATATATTATATATATCCAGTGCACATATATTAAATATTCAGTGCACATATATTAAATATCCAGTGCACATATATTAAATATCCAGTGCACATATATTATATATATCCAGTGCACATATATTAAATATCCAGTGCACATATATTATATATATCCAGTGCACATATATTAAATATCCAGTGCAAATATATTATATTTCCAGTGCACATATATTAAATATCCAGTGCAGATATATTATATATCCAGTGCATATATATTAAATATCCAGTGCACATATATTATATATATCCAGTGCACTTATATTATATATATCCAGTGCACATATATTAAATATCCAGTGCACTTATATTAAATATCCAGTGCATCTACATTATATATATCCAGTGCACATATATTAAATATCCAGTCCACATATATTAAATATCCAGTGCACATATATTAAATATCCAGTGCACATATATTATATATATTCAGTGCACATATATTATATATATCCAGTGCACATATAATAAATATCCAGTGCACACATATTAAATATCCAGTGCACATATATTATATATCCAGTGCACACATATTATATATATCCAGTGCACATATAGTATATATATCCAGTGCACATATATTAAATATCCAGTGCACATATATTATATATATCCAGTGCACATATATTATATATATATACAGTGCACATATATTAAATATCCAGTGCACATATATTATATATATCCAGTGCACATATATTAAATATCCAGTGCACATATATTATATATATCCAGTGCACATATATTATATATATCCAGTGCACATATATTATATATCCAGTGCACACATATTATATATATCCAGTGCACATATATTAAATATCCAGTGCACATATATTATATATATCCAGTGCACATATATTAAATATCCAGTGCACATATATTATATATATCCAGTGCACATATATTAAATATCCAGTGCAAATATATTATATTTCCAGTGCACATATATTAAATATCCAGTGCAGATATATTATACATCCAGTGCATATATATTAAATATCCAGTGCACATATATTATATATATCCAGTGCACTTATATTATATATATCCAGTGCACATATATTAAATATTCAGTGCACTTATATTAAATATCCAGTGCATTTACATTATATATATCCAGTGCACATATATTAAATATCTAGTGCACATATATTAAATATCCAGTGCACATATATTAAATATCCAGTGCACATATATTATATATATCCAGTGCACATATATTAAATATCCAGTGCACATATATCATATTTCCAGTGCACATATATTAAATATCCAGTGCAGATATATTATATATCCAGTGCACATATATTGTATATATCCAGTGCACATATATTAAAAATCCAGTGCACATATATTAAATATCCAGTGCACATATATTAAATATCCAGTGCACATATATCATATTTCCAGTGCACATATATTAATTATCCAGTGCAGATATATTATATATCCAGTGCACATATATTATATATATCCAGTGCACATATATTAAAAATCCAGTGCACATATATTAGATATATCTAGTGCACAAATATTATATATATCCAGTGCACATATATTATATATCCAGTGCACACATATTATATATATCCAGTGCACATATATTAAATATCCAGTGCACATATATTAAATATCCAGTGCACATATATTATATATATCCAGTGCAAATATATTAAATATCCAGTGCACATATATTAAATATCCAGTGCACATATATTATATATATCCAGTGCACATATATTAAATATCCAGTGCACATATATTATATATATATCCAGTGCAGATATATTAAATATCCAGTGCACATATATTAAATATCCAGTGCACATATATTATATATATCCAGTGCAGATATATTAAATATCCAGTGCACATATATTATATATATCCAGTGCACATATATTAAATATCCAGTGCAGATATATTATATATCCAGTGCACAAATATTATATATATCCAGTGCACATATATAATAAATATCCAGTGCACATATATTACATATATCCAGTGCACATATATTATATGTATCCAGTGCACATATATTAATTATCCAGTGCACACATAATAAATATCCAGTGCACATATATTATATATATCTAGTGCACATATATTAAATATCCAGTGCACATATATTATATTTCCAGTGCTTATATATTAAATTTCCAGTGCAGATATATTATATATCCAGTGCACATATATTATATATATGCAGCGCACATATATTAAATATCCAGTGCACACATAATAAATATCCAGTGCACATATATTATATATATCTAGTGCACATATATTAAATATCCAGTGCACATATATTATATTTCCAGTGCACATATATTAAATTTCCAGTGCAGATATATTATATATCCAGTGCACATATATTATATATATGCAGCGCACATATATTAAATATCCAGTTCACATATATTATATATCCAGTGCACACATATTATATATATCCAAAGCACTTATATTAAATATCCAGTGCACATATATTAAATATCCAGTGCACATATATTATATATCCAGTGCACACATATTATATATATATCCAGTGCACATATATTAAATATCCAGTGCACATATATTATATATATCCAGAGCACATATATTACATATCCAGTGCACATATATTATATATATCCAGTGCACATATATTATATATATCCAGTGCACATATATTAAATATCCAGTGCACATATATTATATATATCCAGTGCACATATATTAAATATCCAGTGCACATATATTATATATATCCAGTGCACATATATTATATGTATCCAGTGCACATATATTATATATATCCAGTGCACATATATTAAATATCCAGTGCACATATATTATATATATCCAGTGCACATATATTATATATATCCAGTGCACATATATTAAATATCCAGTGCACATATATTATATATATCCAGTGCACATATATTATATGTATCCAGTGCACATATATTAAATATCCAGTGCACATATATTAAATATCCAGTGCACATATATTATATTTCCAGTGCACATATATTATATATATCCAGTGCACATATATTAAATATCCAGTGCAAATATATTATATTTCCAGTGCACATATATTAAATATCCAGTGCAGATATATTATATATCCAGTGCATATATATTAAATATCCAGTGCACATATATTATATATATCCAGTGCACTTATATTATATATATCCAGTGCACTTATATTAAATATCCAGTGCATTTACATTATATATATCCAGTGCACATATATTAAATATCCAGTGCACATATATTAAATATCCAGTGCACATATACTATATATATATATCCAGTGCACATATATTATATAAATCCAGTGCACATATATTAAATATCCAGTGCACATATATTAAATATCCAGTGCACATATATTATATATCCAGTGCACACATATTATATATATCCAGTGCACATATAATATATATATCCAGTGCACATATATTAAATATCCAGTGCACATATATTATATATATCCAGTGCACATATATTATATATATCCAGTGCACATATATTATATATATCCAGTGCACATATATTAAATATCCAGAGCACATATATTAAATATCCAGTGCACATATATTAAATATCCAGTGCACATATATTACATATATTCAGTGCACATATATTAAATATCCAGAGCACATATATTATATTTCCAGTGCACATATATTAAATATCCAGTGCACATGTATTATATATCCAGTGCACATATATTATATATATCCAGTTCACATATATTAAATATCCAGGGCACATACATTAAATATCCAGTGCACATATATTAAATATCCAGTGCAAATATATTATATATATCCAGTGCACATATATTAAATATCCAGTGCACATATATTAAATATCCAGTGCACATATATTAAATATCCAGTGCACATATATTATATATATCCAGTGCACATATATTAAATATCCAGTGCACATATATTATATATATCCAGTGCACATATATTAAATATCCAGTGCAAATATATTATATTTCCAGTGCACATATATTAAATATCCAGTGCAGATATAATATATATACAGTGCATATATATTAAATATCCAGTGCACATATATTATATATATCCAGTGCACTTATATTATATATATCCAGTGCACATATATTAAATATCCAGTGCACTTATATTAAATATCCAGTGCATCTACATTATATATATACAGTGCACATATATTAAATATCCAGTCCACATATATTAAATATCCAGTGCACATATATTAAATATCCAGTGCACATATATTATATATATTCAGTGCACATATATTATATATATCCAGTGCACATATAATAAATATCCAGTGCACACATATTAAATATCGAGTGCACATATATTATATATCCAGTGCACACATATTATATATATCCAGTGCACATATAGTATATATATCCAGTGCACATATATTAAATATATAGTGCACATATATTATATATATCCAGTGCACATATATTATATATATACAGTGCACATATATTAAATATCCAGTGCACATATATTATATATATCCAGTGCACATATATTAAATATCCAGTGCACATATATTATATATATCCAGTGCACATATATTATATATATCCAGTGCACATATATTATATATCCAGTGCACACATATTATATATATCCAGTGCACATATATTAAATATCCAGTTCACATATATTATATATATCCAGTGCACATATATTAAATATCCAGTGCACATATATTATATATATCCAGTGCACATATATTAAATATCCAGTGCAAATATATTATATTTCCAGTGCACATATATTAAATATCCAGTGCAGATATATTATACATCCAGTGCATATATATTAAATATCCAGTGCACATATATTATATATATCCAGTGCACTTATATTATATATATCCAGTGCACATATATTAAATATTCAGTGCACTTATATTAAATATCCAGTGCATTTACATTATATATATCCAGTGCACATATATTAAATATCCAGTGCACATATATTAAATATCCAGTGCACATATATTAAATATCCAGTGCACATATATTATATATATCCAGTGCACATATATTAAATATCCAGTGCACATATATCATATTTCCAGGGCACATATATTAAATATCCAGTGCAGATATATTATATATCCAGTGCACATATATTGTATATATCCAGTGCACATATATTAAAAATCCAGTGCACATATATTAAATATCCAGTGCACATATATTAAATATCCAGTGCACATATATTATATATATCCAGTGCACATATATTCAATATCCAGTGCACATATATTAAATATCCAGTGCACATATATTATATATCCAGTGCACACATATTATATATATCCAGTGCACATATAGTATATATATCCAGTGCACATATATTAAAAATCCAGTGCACATATATTAAATAATCAATGCACATATATTAAATATCCAGTGCACATATATTATATATATCCAGTGCACATATATTATATATATCCAGTGCACATATATTATATATATCCAGTGCACATATATTAAATATCCAGTGCACATATATCATATTTCCAGTGCAGATATATTATATATCCAGTGCAGATATATTATATATCCAGTGCACATATATTATATATATCCAGTGCACATATATTAAAAATCCAGTGCACATATATTAGATATATCTAGTGCACAAATATTATATATATCCAGTGCACATATATTATATATCCAGTGCACACATATTATATATATCCAGTGCACATATATTAAATATCCAGTGCACATATATTAAATATCCAGCGCACATATATTATATATATCCAGTGCAAATATATTAAATATCCAGTGCACATATATTATATATATCCAGTGCACATATATTAAATATCCAGTGCACATATATTAAATATCCAGTGCACATATATTATATATATCCAGTGCAGATATATTAAATATCCAGTGCACATATATTAAATATCCAGTGCACATATATTAAATATCCAGTGCACATATATCATATTTCCAGTGCACATATATTAATTATCCAGTGCAGATATATTATATATCCAGTGCACATATATTATATATATCCAGTGCACATATATTAAAAATCCAGTGCACATATATTAGATATATCTAGTGCACAAATATTATATATATCCAGTGCACATATATTATATATCCAGTGCACACATATTATATATATCCAGTGCACATATATTAAATATCCAGTGCACATATATTAAATATCCAGTGCACATATATTAAATATCCAGTGCACATATACTATATATATATATCCAGTGCACATATATTATATAAATCCAGTGCACATATATTAAATATCCAGTGCACATATATTAAATATCCAGTGCACATATATTATATATCCAGTGCACACATATTATATATATCCAGTGCACATATAATATATATATCCAGTGCACATATATTAAATATCCAGTGCACATATATTATATATATCCAGTGCACATATATTATATATATCCAGTGCACATATATTATATATATCCAGTGCACATATATTAAATATCTAGAGCACATATATTAAATATCCAGTGCACATATATTAAATATCCAGTGCACATATATTACATATATTCAGTGCACATATATTAAATATCCAGAGCACATATATTATATTTCCAGTGCACATATATTATATATATCCAGTGCACTTATATTATATATATCCAGTGCACTTATATTAAATATCCAGTGCATTTACATTATATATATCCAGTGCACATATATTAAATATCCAGTGCACATATATTAAATATCCAGTGCACATATATTAAATATCCAGTGCACATATACTATATATATATATCCAGTGCACATATATTATATAAATCCAGTGCACATATATTAAATATCCAGTGCACATATATTAAATATCCAGTGCACATATATTATATATCCAGTGCACACATATTATATATATCCAGTGCACATATAATATATATATCCAGTGCACATATATTAAATATCCAGTGCACATATATTATATATATCCAGTGCACATATATTACATATATCCAGTGCACATATATTATATATATCCAGTGCACACATATTAAATATCCAGAGCACATATGTTAAATATCCAGTGCACATATATTAAATATCCAGTGCACATATATTACATATATTCAGTGCACATATATTAAATATCCAGAGCACATATATTATATTTCCAGTGCACATATATTAAATATCCAGTGCACATGTATTATATATCCAGTGCACATATATTATATATATCCAGTTCACATATATTAAATATCCAGGGCACATACATTAAATATCCAGTGCACATATATTAAATATCCAGTGCAAATATATTATATATATCCAGTGCACATATATTAAATATTCAGTGCACATATATTAAATATCCAGTGCACATATATTAAATATCCAGTGCACATATATTATATATATCCAGTGCACATATATTAAATATCCAGTGCAAATATATTATATTTCCAGTGCACATATATTAAATATCCAGTGCAGATATATTATATATCCAGTGCATATATATTAAATATCCAGTGCACATATATTATATATATCCAGTGCACTTATATTATATATATCCAGTGCACATATATTAAATATCCAGTGCACTTATATTAAATATCCAGTGCATCTACATTATATATATCCAGTGCACATATATTAAATATCCAGTCCACATATATTAAATATCCAGTGCACATATATTAAATATCCAGTGCACATATATTATATATATTCAGTGCACATATATTATATATATCCAGTGCACATATAATAAATATCCAGTGCACACATATTAAATATCCAGTGCACATATATTATATATCCAGAGCACACATATTATATATATCCAGTGCACATATAGTATATATATCCAGTGCACATATATTAAATATCCAGTGCACATATATTATATATATCCAGTGCACATATATTATATATATATACAGTGCACATATATTAAATATCCAGTGCACATATATTATATATATCCAGTGCACATATATTAAATATCCAGTGCACATATATTATATATATCCAGTGCACATATATTATATATATCCAGTGCACATATATTATATATCCAGTGCACACATATTATATATATCCAGTGCACATATATTAAATATCCAGTGCACATATATTATATATATCCAGTGCACATATATTAAATATCCAGTGCACATATATTATATATATCCAGTGCACATATATTAAATATCCAGTGCAAATATATTATATTTCCAGTGCACATATATTAAATATCCAGTGCAGATATATTATACATCCAGTGCATATATATTAAATATCCAGTGCACATATATTATATATATCCAGTGCACTTATATTATATATATCCAGTGCACATATATTAAATATTCAGTGCACTTATATTAAATATCCAGTGCATTTACATTATATATATCCAGTGCACATATATTAAATATCTAGTGCACATATATTAAATATCCAGTGCACATATATTAAATATCCAGTGCACATATATTATATATATCCAGTGCACATATATTAAATATCCAGTGCACATATATCATATTTCCAGTGCACATATATTAAATATCCAGTGCAGATATATTATATATCCAGTGCACATATATTGTATATATCCAGTGCACATATATTAAAAATCCAGTGCACATATATTAAATATCCAGTGCACATATATTAAATATCCAGTGCACATATATTATATATATCCAGTGCACATATATTAAATATCCAGTGCACATATATTAAATATCCAGTGCACATATATTATATATCCAGTGCACACATATTATATATATCCAGTGCACATATAGTATATATATCCAGTGCACATATATTAAATATCCAGTGCACATATATTATATATATCCAGTGGACATATATTATATATATCTAGTGCACATATATTAAATATCCAGTGCACATATATTAAATATCCAGTGCACATATATTATATATATATCCAGTGTGCATATATTAAATATCCAGTGCACATATATCATATTTCCAGTGCACATATATTAAATATCCAGTGCAGATATATTATATATCCAGTGCACATATATTATATACATCCAGTGCACATATATTAAAAATCCAGTGCACATATATTAAATATCCAGTGCACATATATTAAATATCCAGTGCACATATATTATATATATCCAGTGCACATATATTATATATATCCAGTGCACATATATTATATATATCCAGTGCACATATATTAAATATCCAGTGCACATATATCATATTTCCAGTGCAGATATATTATATATCCAGTGCAGATATATTATATATCCAGTGCACATATATTATATATATCCAGTGCACATATATTAAAAATCCAGTGCACATATATTAGATATATCTAGTGCACAAATATTATATATATCCAGTGCACATATATTATATATCCAGTGCACACATATTATATATATCCAGTGCACATATATTAAATATCCAGTGCACATATATTAAATATCCAGCGCACATATATTATATATATCCAGTGCAAATATATTAAATATCCAGTGCACATATATTATATATATCCAGTGCACATATATTAAATATCCAGTGCACATATATTAAATATCCAGTGCACATATATTATATATATCCAGTGCAGATATATTAAATATCCAGTGCACATATATTAAATATCCAGTTCACATATATTATATATCCAGTGCACACATATTATATATATCCAAAGCACATATATTAAATATCCAGTGCACATATATTAAATATCCAGTGCACATATATTATATATCCAGTGCACAAATATTATATATATCCAGTGCACATATATTAATTATCCAGTGCACATATATTATATATATCCAGTGCACATATATTAAATATCCAGTGCACATATATTATATATATCCAGTGCACATATATTATATATATCCAGTGCACATATATTAAATATCCAGTGCACATATATTATATATATCCAGTGCACATATATTAAATATCCAGTGCACATATATTATATATATCCAGTGCACATATATTATATGTATCCAGTGCACATATATTATATATATCCAGTGCACATATATTAAATATATCAAGTGCACATATATTAAATATCCAGTGCACGTATATTAAATATCCAGGGCACATATATTATATATATCCAGTGCACATATATTATATATCCAGTGCACATATATTGTATATATCCAGTGCACATATATTAGATATTCAGTGCACATATATTATATATCCAGTGCACATATATTATATATCCAGTGCACATATATTAAATATATCCAGTGTACATATATTAAATATATCCAGTGCACATATATTAAATATATCCAGTGCACATATATTATATATATATCCATTGCACATATATTATAGATCCAGTGCACATATATTATTTATATCCATTGCACATATATTTAATATCCAGTGCACATATATTATATATATTCAGTTCACATATATTAAATATCCAGGGCACATACATTAAATATCCAGTGCACATATATTATATATATCCAGTGCACATATATTAAATATCCAGTGCATATATATCATATATCCAGTGCACACATATAATATATACCCAGTGCACATATATAATAAATGTCCAGTGCACATATATTATATATATCCAGTGCACATATATTAAATATCCAGTGCACATATATTAAATATCCAGTGCACATATATTAAATATCCAGTGCACATATATTATATATATCCAGTGCACATATATTAAATATCCAGTGCACATATATTATATATATCCAGTGCACATATATTAAATATCCAGTGCACATATATTATATTTCCAGTGCACATATGTTATATATATATCCAGTGCACATATATTAAATATCCAGTGCAAATATATTATATGTCCAGTGCACATATATTAAATATCCAGTGCAGATATATTATATATCCAGTGAATATATATATTAAATATCCAGTGCACATATATAATATATATCCAGTGCACTTATATTATATATATCCAGTGCACTTATATTAAATATCCAGTGCATTTACATTATATATATCCAGTGCACATATATTAAATATCCAGTGCACATATATTAAATATCCAGTGCACATATATTAAATATCCAGTGCACATATATTATATATATATATCCAGTGCACATATATTATATAAATCCAGTGCACATATATTAAATATCCAGTGCACATATATTAAATATCCAGTGCACATATATTATATATCCAGTGCACACATATTATATATATCCAGTGCACATATAATATATATATCCAGTGCACATATATTAAATATCCAGTGCACATATATTATATATATCCAGTGCACATATATTATATATATCCAGTGCAAATATATTAAATATCCAGAGCACATATATTAAATATCCAGTGCACATATATTAAATATCCAGTGCACATATATTACATATATTCAGTGCACATATATTAAATATCCAGAGCACATATATTATATTTCCAGTGCACATATATTAAATATCCAGTGCACATGTATTATATATCCAGTGCACATATATTATATATATCCAGTTCACATATATTAAATATCCAGGGCACATACATTAAATATCCAGTGCACATATATTAAATATCCAGTGCACATATATTATATATATCCAGTTCACATATATTAAATATCCAGGGCACATACATTAAATATCCAGTGCACATATATTAAATATCCAGTGCAAATATATTATATATATCCAGTGCACATATATTAAATATCCAGTGCACATATATTAAATATCCAGTGCACATATATTAAATATCCAGTGCACATATATTATATATATCCAGTGCACATATATTAAATATCCAGTGCACATATATTATATATATCCAGTGCACATATATTAAATATCCAGTGCAAATATATTATATTTCCAGTGCACATATATTAAATATCCAGTGCACATATATTAAATATCCAGTGCACATATATTATATATATCCAGTGCACATATATTAAATATCCAGTGCACATATATTATATATATATCCAGTGCAGATATATTAAATATCCAGTGCACATATATTATATATATCCAGTGCACATATATTAAAAATCCAGTGCACATATATTAGATATATCTAGTGCACAAATATTATATATATCCAGTGCACATATATTATATATCCAGTGCACACATATTATATATATCCAGTGCACATATATTAAATATCCAGTGCACATATATTAAATATCCAGTGCACATATATTATATATATCCAGTGCAAATATATTAAATATCCAGTGCACATATATTATATATATCCAGTGCACATATATTAAATATCCAGTGCACATATATTAAATATCCAGTGCACATATATTATATATATCCAGTGCACATATATTAAATATCCAGTTCACATATATTATATATATATCCAGTGCAGATATATTAAATATCCAGTGCACATATATTAAATATCCAGTGCACATATATTATATATATCCAGTGCAGATATATTAAATATCCAGTGCACATATATTATATATATCCAGTGCACATATATTAAATATCCAGTGCAGATATATTATATATCCAGTGCACAAATATTATATATATCCAGTGCACATATATAATAAATATCCAGTGCACATATATTACATATATCCTGTGCACATATATTAAATATCCAGTGCACATATAATAAATATCCAGTGCACATATATTATATATATCCAGTGCACATATATTAATTATCCAGTGCACACATAATAAATATCCAGTGCACATATATTATATATATCCAGTGCACATATATTAAATATCCAGTGCACATATATTATATTTCCAGTGCACATATATTAAATTTCCAGTGCAGATATATTATATATCCAGTGCACATATATTATATATATGCAGCGCACATATATTAAATATCCAGTTCACATATATTATATATCCAGTGCACACATATTATATATATCCAAAGCACATATATTAAATATCCAGTGCACATATATTAAATATCCAGTGCACATATATTATATATCCAGTGCACAAATATTATATATATCCAGTGCACATATATTAATTATCCAGTGCACATATATTATATATATCCAGTGCACATATATTAAATATCCAGTGCACATATATTATATATATCCAGTGCACATATATTATATATATCCAGTGCACATATATTAAATATCCAGTGCACATATATTATATATATCCAGTGCACATATATTAAATATCCAGTGCACATATATTATATATATCCAGTGCACATATATTATATGTATCCAGTGCACATATATTATATATATCCAGTGCACATATATTAAATATATCAAGTGCACATATATTAAATATCCAGTGCACGTATATTAAATATCCAGGGCACATATATTATATATATCCAGTGCACATATATTATATATCCAGTGCACATATATTGTATATATCCAGTGCACATATATTAGATATTCAGTGCACATATATTATATATCCAGTGCACATATATTATATATCCAGTGCACATATATTAAATATATCCAGTGTACATATATTAAATATATCCAGTGCACATATATTATATATATTCAGTTCACATATATTAAATATCCAGGGCACATACATTAAATATCCAGTGCACATATATTATATATATCCAGTGCACATATATTAAATATCCAGTGCATATATATCATATATCCAGTGCACACATATAATATATACCCAGTGCACATATATAATAAATGTCCAGTGCACATATATTATATATATCCAGTGCACATATATTAAATATCCAGTGCACATATATTAAATATCCAGTGCACATATATTAAATATCCAGTGCACATATATTATATATATCCAGTGCACATATATTAAATATCCAGTGCACATATATTATATATATCCAGTGCACATATATTAAATATCCAGTGCACATATATTATATTTCCAGTGCACATATGTTATATATATATCCAGTGCACATATATTAAATATCCAGTGCAAATATATTATATTTCCAGTGCACATATATTAAATATCCAGTGCAGATATATTATATATCCAGTGAATATATATATTAAATATCCAGTGCACATATATAATATATATCCAGTGCACTTATATTATATATATCCAGTGCACTTATATTAAATATCCAGTGCATTTACATTATATATATCCAGTGCACATATATTAAATATCCAGTGCACATATATTAAATATCCAGTGCACATATATTAAATATCCAGTGCACATATATTATATATATATATCCAGTGCACATATATTATATAAATCCAGTGCACATATATTAAATATCCAGTGCACATATATTAAATATCCAGTGCACATATATTATATATCCAGTGCACACATATTATATATATCCAGTGCACATATAATATATATATCCAGTGCACATATATTAAATATCCAGTGCACATATATTATATATATCCAGTGCACATATATTATATATATCCAGTGCAAATATATTAAATATCCAGAGCACATATATTAAATATCCAGTGCACATATATTAAATATCCAGTGCACATATATTACATATATTCAGTGCACATATATTAAATATCCAGAGCACATATATTATATTTCCAGTGCACATATATTAAATATCCAGTGCACATGTATTATATATCCAGTGCACATATATTATATATATCCAGTTCACATATATTAAATATCCAGGGCACATACATTAAATATCCAGTGCACATATATTAAATATCCAGTGCACATATATTATATATATCCAGTTCACATATATTAAATATCCAGGGCACATACATTAAATATCCAGTGCACATATATTAAATATCCAGTGCAAATATATTATATATATCCAGTGCACATATATTAAATATCCAGTGCACATATATTAAATATCCAGTGCACATATATTAAATATCCAGTGCACATATATTATATATATCCAGTGCACATATATTAAATATCCAGTGCACATATATTATATATATCCAGTGCACATATATTAAATATCCAGTGCAAATATATTATATTTCCAGTGCACATATATTAAATATCCAGTGCACATATATTAAATATCCAGTGCACATATATTATATATATCCAGTGCACATATATTAAATATCCAGTGCACATATATTATATATATATCCAGTGCAGATATATTAAATATCCAGTGCACATATATTAAATATCCAGTGCACATATATTATATATATCCAGTGCACATATATTAAAAATCCAGTGCACATATATTAGATATATCTAGTGCACAAATATTATATATATCCAGTGCACATATATTATATATCCAGTGCACACATATTATATATATCCAGTGCACATATATTAAATATCCAGTGCACATATATTAAATATCCAGTGCACATATATTATATATATCCAGTGCAAATATATTAAATATCCAGTGCACATATATTATATATATCCAGTGCACATATATTAAATATCCAGTGCACATATATTAAATATCCAGTGCACATATATTATATATATCCAGTGCACATATATTAAATATCCAGTGCACATATATTATATATATATCCAGTGCAGATATATTAAATATCCAGTGCACATATATTAAATATCCAGTGCACATATATTATATATATCCAGTGCAGATATATTAAATATCCAGTGCACATATATTATATATATCCAGTGCACATATATTAAATATCCAGTGCAGATATATTATATATCCAGTGCACAAATATTATATATATCCAGTGCACATATATAATAAATATCCAGTGCACATATATTACATATATCCTGTGCACATATATTAAATATCCAGTGCACATATAATAAATATCCAGTGCACATATATTATATATATCCAGTGCACATATATTAATTATCCAGTGCACACATAATAAATATCCAGTGCACATATATTATATATATCCAGTGCACATATATTAAATATCCAGTGCACATATATTATATTTCCAGTGCACATATATTAAATTTCCAGTGCAGATATATTATATATCCAGTGCACATATATTATATATATGCAGCGCACATATATTAAATATCCAGTTCACATATATTATATATCCAGTGCACACATATTATATATATCCAAAGCACATATATTAAATATCCAGTGCACATATATTAAATATCCAGTGCACATATATTATATATCCAGTGCACAAATATTATATATATCCAGTGCACATATATTAATTATCCAGTGCACATATATTATATATATCCAGTGCACATATATTAAATATCCAGTGCACATATATTATATATATCCAGTGCACATATATTATATATATCCAGTGCACATATATTAAATATCCAGTGCACAAATATTATATATATCCAGTGCACATATATTAAATATCCAGTGCACATATATTATATATATCCAGTGCACATATATTATATGTATCCAGTGCACATATATTATATATATCCAGTGCACATATATTAAATATATCAAGTGCACATATATTAAATATCCAGTGCACGTATATTAAATATCCAGGGCACATATATTATATATATCCAGTGCACATATATTATATATCCAGTGCACATATATTGTATATATCCAGTGCACATATATTAGATATTCAGTGCACATATATTATATATCCAGTGCACATATATTATATATCCAGTGCACATATATTAAATATATCCAGTGTACATATATTAAATATATCCAGTGCACATATATTAAATATATCTAGTGCACATATATTATATATATATCCATTGCACATATATTATAGATCCAGTGCACATATATTATTTATATCCATTGCACATATATTTAATATCCAGTGCACATATATTATATATATTCAGTTCACATATATTAAATATCCAGGGCACATACATTAAATATCCAGTGCACATATATTATATATATCCAGTGCACATATATTAAATATCCAGTGCATATATATCATATATCCAGTGCACACATATAATATATACCCAGTGCACATATATAATAAATGTCCAGTGCACGTATATTATATATATCCAGTGCACATATATTAAATATCCAGTGCACATATATTAAATATCCAGTGCACATATATTAAATATCCAGTGCACATATATTATATATATCCAGTGCACATATATTAAATATCCAGTGCACATATATTATATATATCCAGTGCACATATATTAAATATCCAGTGCACATATATTATATTTCCAGTGCACATATATTATATATATATCCAGTGCACATATATTAAATATCCAGTGCAAATATATTATATTTCCAGTGCACATATATTAAATATCCAGTGCAGATATATTATATATCCAGTGAATATATATATTAAATATCCAGTGCACATATATAATATATATCCAGTGCACTTATATTATATATATCCAGTGCACTTATATTAAATATCCAGTGCATTTACATTATATATATCCAGTGCACATATATTAAATATCCAGTGCACATATATTAAATATCCAGTGCACATATATTAAATATCCAGTGCACATATATTATATATATATATCCAGTGCACATATATTATATAAATCCAGTGCACATATATTAAATATCCAGTGCACATATATTAAATATCCAGTGCACATATATTATATATCCAGTGCACACATATTATATATATCCAGTGCACATATAATATATATATCCAGTGCACATATATTAAATATCCAGTGCACATATATTATATATATCCAGTGCACATATATTATATATATCCAGTGCAAATATATTAAATATCCAGAGCACATATATTAAATATCCAGTGCACATATATTAAATATCCAGTGCACATATATTACATATATTCAGTGCACATATATTAAATATCCAGAGCACATATATTATATTTCCAGTGCACATATATTAAATATCCAGTGCACATGTATTATATATCCAGTGCACATATATTATATATATCCAGTTCACATATATTAAATATCCAGGGCACATACATTAAATATCCAGTGCACATATATTAAATATCCAGTGCACATATATTTTATATATCCAGTTCACATATATTAAATATCCAGGGCACATACATTAAATATCCAGTGCACATATATTAAATATCCAGTGCAAATATATTATATATATCCAGTGCACATATATTAAATATCCAGTGCACATATATTAAATATCCAGTGCACATATATTAAATATCCAGTGCACATATATTATATATATCCAGTGCACATATATTAAATATCCAGTGCACATATATTATATATATCCAGTGCACATATATTAAATATCCAGTGCAAATATATTATATTTCCAGTGCACATATATTAAATATCCAGTGCAGATATATTATATATCCAGTGCATATATATTAAATATCCAGTGCACATATATTATATATATCCAGTGCACTTATATTATATATATCCAGTGCACATATATTAAATATCCAGTGCACTTATATTAAATATCCAGTGCATCTACATTATATATATCCAGTGCACATATATTAAATATCCAGTCCACATATATTAAATATCCAGTGCACATATATTAAATATCCAGTGCACATATATTATATATATTCAGTGCACATATATTATATATATCCAGTGCACATATAATAAATATCCAGTGCACACATATTAAATATCCAGTGCACATATATTATATATCCAGTGCACACATATTATATATATCCAGTGCACATATAGTATATATATCCAGTGCACATATATTAAATATCCAGTGCACATATATTATATATATCCAGTGCACATATATTATATATATACAGTGCACATATATTAAATATCCAGTGCACATATATTATATATATCCAGTGCACATATATTAAATATCCAGTGCACATATATTATATATATCCAGTGCACATATATTATATATATCCAGTGCACATATATTATATATCCAGTGCACACATATTATATATATCCAGTGCACATATATTAAATATCCAGTGCACATATATTATATATATCCAGTGCACATATATTAAATATCCAGTGCACATATATTATATATATCCAGTGCACATATATTAAATATCCAGTGCAAATATATTATATTTCCAGTGTACATATATTAAATATCCAGTGCAGATATATTATACATCCAGTGCATATATATTAAATATCCAGTGCACATATATTATATATATCCAGTGCACTTATATTATATATATCCAGTGCACATATATTAAATATTCAGTGCACTTATATTAAATATCCAGTGCATTTACATTATATATATCCAGTGCACATATATTAAATATCTAGTGCACATATATTAAATATCCAGTGCACATATATTAAATATCCAGTGCACATATATTATTTATATCCAGTGCACATATATTAAATATCCAGTGCACATATATCATATTTCCAGTGCACATATATTAAATATCCAGTGCAGATATATTATATATCCAGTGCACATATATTGTATATATCCAGTGCACATATATTAAAAATCCAGTGCACATATATTAAATATCCAGTGCACATATATTAAATATCCAGTGCACATATATTATATATATCCAGTGCACATATATTAAATATCCAGTGCACATATATTAAATATCCAGTGCACATATATTATATATCCAGTGCACACATATTATATATATCCAGTGCACATATAGTATATATATCCAGTGCACATATATTAAATATCCAGTGCACATATATTATATATATCCAGTGGACATATATTATATATATCTAGTGCACATATATTAAATATCCAGTGCACATATATTAAATATCCAGTGCACATATATTATATATATATCCAGTGTGCATATATTAAATATCCAGTGCACATATATCATATTTCCAGTGCACATATATTAAATATCCAGTGCAGATATATTATATATCCAGTGCACATATATTATATACATCCAGTGCACATATATTAAAAATCCAGTGCACATATATTAAATATCCAGTGCACATATATTAAATATCCAGTGCACATATATTATATATATCCAGTGCACATATATTATATATATCCAGTGCACATATATTATATATATCCAGTGCACATATATTAAATATCCAGTGCACATATATCATATTTCCAGTGCAGATATATTATATATCCAGTGCAGATATATTATATATCCAGTGCACATATATTATATATATCCAGTGCACATATATTAAAAATCCAGTGCACATATATTAGATATATCTAGTGCACAAATATTATATATATCCAGTGCACATATATTATATATCCAGTGCACACATATTATATATATCCAGTGCACATATATTAAATATCCAGTGCACATATATTAAATATCCAGCGCACATATATTATATATATCCAGTGCAAATATATTAAATATCCAGTGCACATATATTATATATATCCAGTGCACATATATTAAATATCCAGTGCACATATATTAAATATCCAGTGCACATATATTATATATATCCAGTGCAGATATATTAAATATCCAGTGCACATATATTAAATATCCAGTGCACATATATTAAATATCCAGTGCACATATATCATATTTCCAGTGCACATATATTAATTATCCAGTGCAGATATATTATATATCCAGTGCACATATATTATATATATCCAGTGCACATATATTAAAAATCCAGTGCACATATATTAGATATATCTAGTGCACAAATATTATATATATCCAGTGCACATATATTATATATCCAGTGCACACATATTATATATATCCAGTGCACATATATTAAATATCCAGTGCACATATATTAAATATCCAGTGCACATATATTATATATATCCAGTGCAAATATATTAAATATCCAGTGCACATATATTATATATATCCAGTGCACATATATTAAATATCCAGTGCACATATATTAAATATCCAGTGCACATATATTATATATATCCAGTGCACATATATTAAATATCCAGTGCACATATATTATATATATATCCAGTGCAGATATATTAAATATCCAGTGCACATATATTAAATATCCAGTGCACATATATTATATATATCCAGTGCAGATATATTAAATATCCAGTGCACATATATTATATATATCCAGTGCACATATATTAAATATCCAGTGCAGATATATTATATATCCAGTGCACAAATATTATATATATCCAGTGCACATATATAATAAATATCCAGTGCACATATATTACATATATCCTGTGCACATATATTAAATATCCAGTGCACATATAATAAATATCCAGTGCACATATATTATATATATCCAGTGCACATATATTAATTATCCAGTGCACACATAATAAATATCCAGTGCACATATATTATATATATCCAGTGCACATATATTAAATATCCAGTGCACATATATTATATTTCCAGTGCACATATATTAAATTTCCAGTGCAGATATATTATATATCCAGTGCACATATATTATATATATGCAGCGCACATATATTAAATATCCAGTTCACATATATTATATATCCAGTGCACACATATTATATATATCCAAAGCACATATATTAAATATCCAGTGCACATATATTAAATATCCAGTGCACATATATTATATATCCAGTGCACAAATATTATATATATCCAGTGCACATATATTAATTATCCAGTGCACATATATTATATATATCCAGTGCACATATATTAAATATCCAGTGCACATATATTATATATCCAGTGCACATATATTATATATATCCAGTGCACATATATTAAATATCCAGTGCACATATATTATATATATCCAGTGCACATATATTAAATATCCAGTGCACATATATTATATATATCCAGTGCACATATATTATATGTATCCAGTGCACATATATTATATATATCCAGTGCACATATATTAAATATATCAAGTGCACATATATTAAATATCCAGTGCACGTATATTAAATATCCAGGGCACATATATTATATATATCCAGTGCACATATATTATATATCCAGTGCACATATATTGTATATATCCAGTGCACATATATTAGATATTCAGTGCACATATATTATATATCCAGTGCACATATATTATATATCCAGTGCACATATATTAAATATATCCAGTGTACATATATTAAATATATCCAGTGCACATATATTAAATATATCCAGTGCACATATATTATATATATATCCATTGCACATATATTATAGATCCAGTGCACATATATTATTTATATCCATTGCACATATATTTAATATCCAGTGCACAAATATTATATATATTCAGTTCACATATATTAAATATCCAGGGCACATACATTAAATATCCAGTGCACATATATTATATATATCCAGTGCACATATATTAAATATCCAGTGCATATATATCATATATCCAGTGCACACATATAATATATACCCAGTGCACATATATAATAAATGTCCAGTGCACATATATTATATATATCCAGTGCACATATATTAAATATCCAGTGCACATATATTAAATATCCAGTGCACATATATTAAATATCCAGTGCACATATATTATATATATCCAGTGCACATATATTAAATATCCAGTGCACATATATTATATATATCCAGTGCACATATATTAAATATCCAGTGCACATATATTATATTTCCAGTGCACATATATTATATATATATCCAGTGCACATATATTAAATATCCAGTGCAAATATATTATATTTCCAGTGCACATATATTAAATATCCAGTGCAGATATATTATATATCCAGTGAATATATATATTAAATATCCAGTGCACATATATAATATATATCCAGTGCACTTATATTATATATATCCAGTGCACTTATATTAAATATCCAGTGCATTTACATTATATATATCCAGTGCACATATATTAAATATCCAGTGCACATATATTAAATATCCAGTGCACATATATTAAATATCCAGTGCACATATATTATATATATATATCCAGTGCACATATATTATATAAATCCAGTGCACATATATTAAATATCCAGTGCACATATATTAAATATCCAGTGCACATATATTATATATCCAGTGCACACATATTATATATATCCAGTGCACATATAATATATATATCCAGTGCACATATATTAAATATCCAGTGCACATATATTATATATATCCAGTGCACATATATTATATATATCCAGTGCAAATATATTAAATATCCAGAGCACATATATTAAATATCCAGTGCACATATATTAAATATCCAGTGCACATATATTACATATATTCAGTGCACATATATTAAATATCCAGAGCACATATATTATATTTCCAGTGCACATATATTAAATATCCAGTGCACATGTATTATATATCCAGTGCACATATATTATATATATCCAGTTCACATATATTAAATATCCAGGGCACATACATTAAATATCCAGTGCACATATATTAAATATCCAGTGCACATATATTATATATATCCAGTGCACATATATTAAATATCCAGTGCACATATATTATATATATCCAGTGCACATATATTAAATATCCAGTGCAAATATATTATATTTCCAGTGCACATATATTAAATATCCAGTGCAGATATATTATATATCCAGTGCATATATATTAAATATCCAGTGCACATATATTATATATATCCAGTGCACTTATATTATATATATCCAGTGCACATATATTAAATATCCAGTGCACTTATATTAAATATCCAGTGCATCTACATTATATATATCCAGTGCACATATATTAAATATCCAGTCCACATATATTAAATATCCAGTGCACATATATTAAATATCCAGTGCACATATATTATATATATTCAGTGCACATATATTATATATATCCAGTGCACATATATTAAATATCCAGTGCACATATATTAAATATCCAGTGCACATATATTATATATCCAGTGCACACATATTATATATATCCAGTGCACATATAGTATATATATCCAGTGCACATATATTAAATATCCAGTGCACATATATTATATATATCCAGTGCACATATATTATATATATACAGTGCACATATATTAAATATCCAGTGCACATATATTATATATATCCAGTGCACATATATTAAATATCCAGTGCACATATATTATATATATCCAGTGCACATATATTATATATATCCAGTGCACATATATTATATATCCAGTGCACACATATTATATATATCCAGTGCACATATATTAAATATCCAGTGCACATATATTATATATATCCAGTGCACATATATTAAATATCCAGTGCACATATATTATATATATCCAGTGCACATATATTAAATATCCAGTGCAAATATATTATATTTCCAGTGCACATATATTAAATATCCAGTGCAGATATATTATATATCCAGTGCATATATATTAAATATCCAGTGCACATATATTATATATATCCAGTGCACTTATATTATATATATCCAGTGCACATATATTAAATATTCAGTGCACTTATATTAAATATCCAGTGCATTTACATTATATATATCCAGTGCACATATATTAAATATCCAGTGCACATATATTAAATATCCAGTGCACATATATTAAATATCCAGTGCACATATATTATATATATCCAGTGCACATATATTAAATATCCAGTGCACATATATCATATTTCCAGTGCACATATATTAAATATCCAGTGCAGATATATTATATATCCAGTGCACATATATTGTATATATCCAGTGCACATATATTAAAAATCCAGTGCACATATATTAAATATCCAGTGCACATATATTAAATATCCAGTGCACATATATTATATATATCCAGTGCACATATAATAAATATCCAGTGCACATATATTAAATATCCAGTGCACATATATTATATATCCAGTGCACACATATTATATATTTCCAGTGCACATATAGTATATATATCCAGTGCACATATATTAAATATCCAGTGCACATATATTATATATATCCAGTGGACATATATTATATATATCTAGTGCACATATATTAAATATCCAGTGCACATATATTAAATATCCAGTGCACATATATTATATATATATCCAGTGTGCATATATTAAATATCCAGTGCACATATATCATATTTCCAGTGCACATATATTAAATATCCAGTGCAGATATATTATATATCCAGTGCACATATATTATATACATCCAGTGCACATATATTAAAAATCCAGTGCACATATATTAAATATCCAGTGCACATATATTAAATATCCAGTGCACATATATTATATATCCAGTGCACATATATTATATATATCCAGTGCACATATATTATATATATATCCAGTGCACATATATTAAATATCCAGTGCACATATATCATATTTCCAGTGCACATATATTAAATATCCAGTGCAGATATATTATATATCCAGTGCACATATATTATATATATCCAGTGCACATATATTAAAAATCCAGTGCACATATATTAGATATATCTAGTGCACAAATATTATATATATCCAGTGCACATATATTATATATCCAGTGCACACATATTATATATATCCAGTGCACATATATTAAATATCCAGTGCACATATATTAAATATCCAGCGCACATATATTATATATATCCAGTGCAAATATATTAAATATCCAGTGCACATATATTATATATATCCAGTGCACATATATTAAATATCCAGTGCACATATATTAAATATCCAGTGCACATATATTATATATATCCAGTGCAGATATATTAAATATCCAGTGCACATATATTAAATATCCAGTGCACATATATTAAATATCCAGTGCACATATATCATATTTCCAGTGCACATATATTAATTATCCGGTGCAGATATATTATATATCCAGTGCACATATATTATATATATCCAGTGCACATATATTAAAAATCCAGTGCACATATATTAGATATATCTAGTGCACAAATATTATATATATCCAGTGCACATATATTATATATCCAGTGCACACATATTATATATATCCAGTGCACATATATTAAATATCCAGTGCACATATATTAAATATCCAGTGCACATATATTATATATATCCAGTGCAAATATATTAAATATCCAGTGCACATATATTATATATATCCAGTGCACATATATTAAATATCCAGTGCACATATATTAAATATCCAGTGCACATATATTATATATATATCCAGTGCAGATATATTAAATATCCAGTGCACATATATTAAATATCCAGTGCACATATATTATATATATCCAGTGCAGATATATTAAATATCCAGTGCACATATATTATATATATCCAGTGCACATATATTAAATATCCAGTGCAGATATATTATATATCCAGTGCACAAATATTATATATATCCAGTGCACATATATAATAAATATCCAGTGCACATATATTACATATATCCTGTGCACATATATTAAATATCCAGTGCACATATAATAAATATCCAGTGCACATATATTATATATATCCAGTGCACATATATTAATTATCCAGTGCACACATAATAAATATCCAGTGCACATATATTATATATATCTAGTGCACATATATTAAATATCCAGTGCACATATATTATATATCCAGTGCACATATATTATATATATGCAGCGCACATATATTAAATATCCAGTTCACATATATTATATATCCAGTGCACACATATTATATATATCCAAAGCACATATATTAAATATCCAGTGCACATATATTAAATTTCCAGTGCACATATATTATATATCCAGTGCACACATATTATATATATCCAGTGCACATATATTAAATATCCAGTTCACATATATTATATATCCAGTGCACATATATTATATATATCCAGTGCACATATATTAAATATCCAGTGCACATATAATGTATATATCCAGTGCACATATATTATATATATCCAGTGCACATATATTAAATATCCAGTGCACATATATTATATATATCCAGTGCACTTATATTATATATATCCAGTGCACATATATTAAACATCCAGAGCACTTATATTAAATATCCAGTGCATTTACATTATATATATCCAGTGCACATATATTAAATATCCAGTGCACATATATTAAATATCCAGTGCACATATATTAAATATCCAGTGCACACATATTATATATATCCAGTGCACATATATTAAATATCCAGTGCACATATATTATATATATCCAGTGCACATATATTAAATATCCAGTGCACATATATCATATATATCCAGTGCACATATATTAAATATCCAGTGCACATATATTATATATATCCAGTGCACATATATTATATATATCCAGTGCACATATATTAAATATCCAGTGCACATATATTATATATATCCAGTGCACATATATTATATATATCAAGTGCACATATATTAAATATCCAGTGCACATATATTAAATATCCAGGGCACATATATTATATATATCCAGTGCACATATATTATATATCCAGTGCACATATATTGTATATATCCAGTGCACATATATTAGATATTCAGTGCACATATATTATATATCCAGTGCACATATATTATATATCCAGTGCACATATATTAAATATATCCAGTGTACATATATTAAATATATCCAGTGCACATATATTAAATATATCCAGTGCACATATATTATATATATATCCATTGCACATATATTATAGATCCAGTGCACATATATTATTTATATCCATTGCACATATATTTAATATCCAGTGCACATATATTATATATATTCAGTTCACATATATTAAATATCCAGGGCACATACATTAAATATCCAGTGCACATATATTATATATATCCAGTGCACATATATTAAATATCCAGTGCATATATATCATATATCCAGTGCACACATATTATATATACCCAGTGCACATATATAATAAATGTCCAGTGCACATATATTATATATATCCAGTGCACATATATTAAATATCCAGTGCACATATATTAAATATCCAGTGCACATATATTAAATATCCAGTGCACATATATTATATATATACAGTGCACATATATTAAATATCCAGTGCACATATATTATATATATCCAGTGCATATATATTAAATATCCAGTGCACATATATTATATTTCCAGTGCACATATATTATATATATCCAGTGCACATATATTAAATATCCAGTGCAAATATATTATATTGCCAGTGCACATATATTAAATATCCAGTGCAGATATATTATATATCCAGTGAATATATATATTAAATATCCAGTGCACATATATTATATATATCCAGTGCACTTATATTATATATATCCAGTGCACTTATATTAAATATCCAGTGCATTTACATTATATATATCCAGTGCACATATATTAAATATCCAGTGCACATATATTAAATATCCAGTGCACATATATTAAATATCCAGTGCACATATATTATATATATATATCCAGTGCACATATATTATATAAATCCAGTGCACATATATTAAATATCCAGTGCACATATATTAAATATCCAGTGCACATATATTATATATCCAGTGCACACATATTATATATATCCAGTGCACATATAATATATATATCCAGTGCACATGTATTAAATATCCAGTGCACATATATTATATATATCCAGTGCACATATATTATATATATCCAGTGCACATATATTATATATATCCAGTGCACATATATTAAATATCCAGAGCACATATATTAAATATCCAGTGCACATATATTAAATATCCAGTGCACATATATTACATATATTCAGTGCACATATATTAAATATCCAGAGCACATATATTATATTTCCAGTGCACATATATTAAATATCCAGTGCACATGTATTATATATCCAGTGCACATATATTATATATATCCAGTTCACATATATTAAATATCCAGGGCACATACATTAAATATCCAGTGCACATATATTAAATATCCAGTGCAAATATATTATATATATCCAGTGCACATATATTAAATATCCAGTGCACATATATTAAATATCCAGTGCACATATATTAAATATCCAGTGCACATATATTATATATATCCAGTGCACATATATTAAATATCCAGTGCACATATATTATATATATCCAGTGCACATATATTAAATATCCAGTGCAAATATATTATATTTCCAGTGCACATATATTAAATATCCAGTGCAGATATATTATATATCCAGTGCATATATATTAAATATCCAGTGCACATATATTATATATATCCAGTGCACTTATATTATATATATCCAGTGCACATATATTAAATATCCAGTGCACTTATATTAAATATCCAGTGCATCTACATTATATATATCCAGTGCACATATATTAAATATCCAGTCCACATATATTAAATATCCAGTGCACATATATTAAATATCCAGTGCACATATATTATATATATTCAGTGCACATATATTATATATATCCAGTGCACATATATTAAATATCCAGTGCACATATATTAAATATCCAGTGCACATATATTATATATCCAGTGCACACATATTATATATATCCAGTGCACATATAGTATATATATCCAGTGCACATATATTAAATATCCAGTGCACATATATTATATATATCCAGTGCACATATATTATATATATACAGTGCACATATATTAAATATCCAGTGCACATATATTATATATATCCAGTGCACATATATTAAATATATCCAGTGCACATATATTATATATATCCAGTGCACATATATTAAATATCCAGAGCACATATATTAAATATCCAGTGCACATATATTAAATATCCAGTGCACATATATTACATATATTCAGTGCACATATATTAAATATCCAGAGCACATATATTATATTTCCAGTGCACATATATTAAATATCCAGTGCACATGTATTATATATCCAGTGCACATATATTATATATATCCAGTTCACATATATTAAATATCCAGGGCACATACATTAAATATCCAGTGCACATATATTAAATATCCATTGCAAATATATTATATATATCCAGTGCACATATATTAAATATCCAGTGCACATATATTAAATATCCAGTACACATATATTAAATATCCAGTGTACATATATTATATATATCCAGTGCACATATATTAAATATCCAGTGCACATATATTATATATATCCAGTGCACATATATTAAATATCCAGTGCAAATATATTATATTTCCAGTGCACATATATTAAATATCCAGTGCAGATATATTATATATCCAGTGCATATATATTAAATATCCAGTGCACATATATTATATATATCCAGTGCACTTATATTATATATATCCAGTGCACATATATTAAATATCCAGTGCACTTATATTAAATATCCAGTGCATCTACATTATATATATCCAGTGCACATATATTAAATTTCCAGTCCACATATATTAAATATCCAGTGCACATATATTAAATATCCAGTGCACATATATTATATATATTCAGTGCACATATATTATATATATCCAGTGCACATATATTAAATATCCAGTGCACATATATTAAATATCCAGTGCACATATATTATATATCCAGTGCACACATATTATATATATCCAGTGCACATATAGTATATATATCCAGTGCACATATATTAAATATCCAGTGCACATATATTATATATATCCAGTGCACATATATTATATATATACAGTGCACATATATTAAATATCCAGTGCACATATATTATATATATCCAGTGCACATATATTAAATATCCAGTGCACATATATTATATATATCCAGTGCACATATATTATATATATCCAGTGCACATATATTATATATCCAGTGCACACATATTATATATATCCAGTGCACATATATTAAATATCCAGTGCACATATATTATATATATCCAGTGCACATATATTAAATATCCAGTGCACATATATTATATATATCCAGTGCACATATATTAAATATCCAGTGCAAATATATTATATTTCCAGTGCACATATATTAAATATCCAGTGCAGATATATTATATATCCAGTGCATATATATTAAATATCCAGTGCACATATATTATATGTATCCAGTGCACTTATATTATATATATCCAGTGCACATATATTAAATATTCAGTGCACTTATATTAAATATCCAGTGCATTTACATTATATATATCCAGTGCACATATATTAAATATCCAGTGCACATATATTAAATATCCAGTGCACATATATTAAATATCCAGTGCACATATATTACATATATTCAGTGCACATATATTAAATATCCAGAGCACATATATTATATTTCCAGTGCACATATATTAAATATCCAGTGCACATGTATTATATATCCAGTGCACATATATTATATATATCCAGTTCACATATATTAAATATCCAGGGCACATACATTAAATATCCAGTGCACATATATTAAATATCCAGTGCAAATATATTATATATATCCAGTGCACATATATTAAATATCCAGTGCACATATATTAAATATCCAGTGCACATATATTAAATATCCAGTGCACATATATTATATATATCCAGTGCACATATATTAAATATCCAGTGCACATATATTATATATCCAGAGCACATATATTAAATATCCAGTGCACATATATTAAATATCCAGTGCACATATATTACATATATTCAGTGCACATATATTAAATATCCAGAGCACATATATTATATTTCCAGTGCACATATATTAAATATCCAGTGCACATGTATTATATATCCAGTGCACATATATTATATATATCCAGTTCACATATATTAAATATCCAGGGCACATACATTAAATATCCAGTGCACATATATTAAATATCCAGTGCAAATATATTATATATATCCAGTGCACATATATTAAATATCCAGTGCACATATATTAAATATCCAGTGCACATATATTAAATATCCAGTGCACATATATTATATATATCCAGTGCACATATATTAAATATCCAGTGCACATATATTATATATATCCAGTGCACATATATTAAATATCCAGTGCAAATATATTATATTTCCAGTGCACATATATTAAATATCCAGTGCAGATATATTATATATCCAGTGCATATATATTAAATATCCAGTGCACATATATTATATATATCCAGTGCACTTATATTATATATATCCAGTGCACATATATTAAATATCCAGTGCACTTATATTAAATATCCAGTGCATCTACATTATATATATCCAGTGCACATATATTAAATATCCAGTCCACATATATTAAATATCCAGTGCACATATATTAAATATCCAGTGCACATATATTATATATATTCAGTGCACATATATTATATATATCCAGTGCACATATATTAAATATCCAGTGCACATATATTAAATATCCAGTGCACATATATTATATATCCAGTGCACACATATTATATATATCCAGTGCACATATAGTATATATATCCAGTGCACATATATTAAATATCCAGTGCACATATATTATATATATCCAGTGCACATATATTATATATATACAGTGCACATATATTAAATATCCAGTGCACATATATTATATATATCCAGTGCACATATATTAAATATATCCAGTGCACATATATTATATATATCCAGTGCACATATATTAAATATCCAGAGCACATATATTAAATATCCAGTGCACATATATTAAATATCCAGTGCACATATATTACATATATTCAGTGCACATATATTAAATATCCAGAGCACATATATTATATTTCCAGTGCACATATATTAAATATCCAGTGCACATGTATTATATATCCAGTGCACATATATTATATATATCCAGTTCACATATATTAAATATCCAGGGCACATACATTAAATATCCAGTGCACATATATTAAATATCCATTGCAAATATATTATATATATCCAGTGCACATATATTAAATATCCAGTGCACATATATTAAATATCCAGTGCACATATATTAAATATCCAGTGCACATATATTATATATATCCAGTGCACATATATTAAATATCCAGTGCACATATATTATATATATCCAGTGCACATATATTAAATATCCAGTGCAAATATATTATATTTCCAGTGCACATATATTAAATATCCAGTGCAGATATATTATATATCCAGTGCATATATATTAAATATCCAGTGCACATATATTATATATATCCAGTGCACTTATATTATATATATCCAGTGCACATATATTAAATATCCAGTGCACTTATATTAAATATCCAGTGCATCTACATTATATATATCCAGTGCACATATATTAAATATCCAGTCCACATATATTAAATATCCAGTGCACATATATTAAATATCCAGTGCACATATATTATATATATTCAGTGCACATATATTATATATATCCAGTGCACATATATTAAATATCCAGTGCACATATATTAAATATCCAGTGCACATATATTATATATCCAGTGCACACATATTATATATATCCAGTGCACATATAGTATATATATCCAGTGCACATATATTAAATATCCAGTGCACATATATTATATATATCCAGTGCACATATATTATATATATACAGTGCACATATATTAAATATCCAGTGCACATATATTATATATATCCAGTGCACATATATTAAATATCCAGTGCACATATATTATATATATCCAGTGCACATATATTATATATATCCAGTGCACATATATTATATATCCAGTGCACACATATTATATATATCCAGTGCACATATATTAAATATCCAGTGCACATATATTATATATATCCAGTGCACATATATTAAATATCCAGTGCACATATATTATATATATCCAGTGCACATATATTAAATATCCAGTGCAAATATATTATATTTCCAGTGCACATATATTAAATATCCAGTGCAGATATATTATATATCCAGTGCATATATATTAAATATCCAGTGCACATATATTATATGTATCCAGTGCACTTATATTATATATATCCAGTGCACATATATTAAATATTCAGTGCACTTATATTAAATATCCAGTGCATTTACATTATATATATCCAGTGCACATATATTAAATATCCAGTGCACATATATTAAATATCCAGTGCACATATATTAAATATCCAGTGCACATATATTATATATATCCAGTGCACATATATTAAATATCCAGTGCACATATATCATATTTCCAGTGCACATATATTAAATATCCAGTGCAGATATATTATATATCCAGTGCACATATATTGTATATATCCAGTGCACATATATTAAAAATCCAGTGCACATATATTAAATATCCAGTGCACATATATTAAATATCCAGTGCACATATATTATATATATCCAGTGCACATATATTAAATATCCAGTGCACATATATTAAATATCCAGTGCACATATATTATATATCCAGTGCACACATATTATATATATCCAGTGCACATATAGTATATATATCCAGTGCACATATATTAAATATCCAGTGCACATATATTATATATATCCAGTGGACATATATTATATATATCTAGTGCACATATATTAAATATCCAGTGCACATATATTAAATATCCAGTGCACATATATTATATATATATCCAGTGTGCATATATTAAATATCCAGTGCACATATATCATATTTCCAGTGCACATATATTAAATATCCAGTGCAGATATATTATATATCCAGTGCACATATATTATATACATCCAGTGCACATATATTAAAAATCCAGTGCACATATATTAAATATCCAGTGCACATATATTAAATATCCAGTGCACATATATTATATATATCCAGTGCACATATATTATATATATCCAGTGCACATATATTATATATATCCAGTGCACATATATTAAATATCCAGTGCACATATATCATATTTCCAGTGCACATATATTAAATATCCAGTGCAGATATATTATATATCCAGTGCACATATATTATATATATCCAGTGCACATATATTAAATATCCAGTGCACATATATTAGATATATCTAGTGCACAAATATTATATATATCCAGTGCACATATATTATATATCCAGTGCACACATATTATATATATCCAGTGCACATATATTAAATATCCAGTGCACATATATTAAATATCCAGCGCACATATATTATATATATCCAGTGCAAATATATTAAATATCCAGTGCACATATATTATATATATCCAGTGCACATATATTAAATATCCAGTGCACATATATTATATTTCCAGTGCACATATATTAATTATCCAGTGCAGATATATTATATATCCAGTGCACATATATTATATATATCCAGTGCACATATATTAAAAATCCAGTGCACATATATTAGATATATCTAGTGCACAAATATTATATATATCCAGTGCACATATATTATATATCCAGTGCACACATATTATATATATCCAGTGCACATATATTAAATATCCAGTGCACATATATTAAATATCCAGTGCACATATATTATATATATCCAGTGCAAATATATTAAATATCCAGTGCACATATATTATATATATCCAGTGCACATATATTAAATATCCAGTGCACATATATTAAATATCCAGTGCACATATATTATATATATCCAGTGCACATATATTAAATATCCAGTGCACATATATTATACATATATCCAGTGCAGATATATTAAATATCCAGTGCACATATATTAAATATCCAGTGCACATATATTATATATATCCAGTGCAGATATATTAAATATCCAGTGCACATATATTATATATATCCAGTGCACATATATTAAATATCCAGTGCAGATATATTATATATCCAGTGCACAAATATTATATATATCCAGTGCACATATATAATAAATATCCAGTGCACATATATTACATATATCCTGTGCACATATATTAAATATCCAGTGCACATATAATAAATATCCAGTGCACATATATTATATATATCCAGTGCACATATATTAATTATCCAGTGCACACATAATAAATATCCAGTGCACATATATTATATATATCTAGTGCACATATATTAAATATCCAGTGCACATATATTATATTTCCAGTGCACATATATTAAATTTCCAGTGCAGATATATTATATATCCAGTGCACATATATTATATATATGCAGCGCACATATATTAAATATCCAGTACACATATATTATATATCCAGTGCACACATATTATATATATCCAAAGCACATATATTAAATATCCAGTGCACATATATTAAATATCCAGTGCACATATATTATATATCCAGTGCACACATATTATATATATCCAGTGCACATATATTAAATATCCAGTGCACATATATTATATATATCCAGTGCACATATATTAAATATCCAGTGCACATATATTATATATATCCAGTGCACATATATTATATATATCCAGTGCACATATATTAAATATCCAGTGCACATATATTATATATATCCAGTGCACATATATTAAATATCCAGTGCACATATATTATATATATCCAGTGCACATATATTATATGTATCCAGTGCACATATATTGTATATATCCAGTGCACATATATTAAATATCCAGTGCACATATATTATATATATCCAGTGCACATATATTATATATATCCAGTGTACATATATTAAATATATCCAGTGCACATATATTAAATATATCCAGTGCACATATATTATATATATATCCATTGCACATATATTAAATATCCAGTGCACATATATTAAATATCCAGTGCACATATATTATTTATATCCATTGCACATATATTTAATATCCAGTGCACATATATTATATATATTCAGTTCACATATATTAAATATCCAGGGCACATACATTAAATATCCAGTGCACATATATTATATATATCCAGTGCACATATATTAAATATCCAGTGCATATATATCATATATCCAGTGCACACATATTATATATACCCAGTGCACATATATAATAAATGTCCAGTGCACATATATTATATATATCCAGTGCACATATATTAAATATCCAGTGCACATATATTAAATATCCAGTGCACATATATTAAATATCCAGTGCACATATATTATATATATACAGTGCACATATATTAAATATCCAGTGCACATATATTATATATATCCAGTGCACATATATTAAATATCCAGTGCACATATATTATATATATACAGTGCACATATATTATATTTCCAGTGCACATATATTATATATATCCAGTGCACATATATTAAATATCCAGTGCAAATATATTATATTGCCAGTGCACATATATTAAATATCCAGTGCAGATATATTATATATCCAGTGAATATATATATTAAATATCCAGTGCACATATATTATATATATCCAGTGCACTTATATTATATATATCCAGTGCACTTATATTAAATATCCAGTGCATTTACATTATATATATCCAGTGCACATATATTAAATATCCAGTGCACATATATTAAATATCCAGTGCACATATATTAAATATCCAGTGCACATATATTATATATATATATCCAGTGCACATATATTATATAAATCCAGTGCACATATATTAAATATCCAGTGCACATATATTAAATATCCAGTGCACATATATTATATATCCAGTGCACACATATTATATATATCCAGTGCACATATAATATATATATCCAGTGCACATGTATTAAATATCCAGTGCACATATATTATATATATCCAGTGCACATATATTATATATATCCAGTGCACATATATTATATATATCCAGTGCACATATATTAAATATCCAGAGCACATATATTAAATATCCAGTGCACATATATTAAATATCCAGTGCACATATATTACATATATTCAGTGCACATATATTAAATATCCAGAGCACATATATTATATTTCCAGTGCACATATATTAAATATCCAGTGCACATGTATTATATATCCAGTGCACATATATTATATATATCCAGTTCACATATATTAAATATCCAGGGCACATACATTAAATATCCAGTGCACATATATTAAATATCCAGTGCAAATATATTATATATATCCAGTGCACATATATTAAATATCCAGTGCACATATATTAAATATCCAGTGCACATATATTAAATATCCAGTGCACATATATTATATATATCCAGTGCACATATATTAAATATCCAGTGCACATATATTAAATATCCAGTGCAAATATATTATATTTCCAGTGCACATATATTAAATATCCAGTGCAGATATATTATATATCCAGTGCATATATATTAAATATCCAGTGCACATATATTATATATATCCAGTGCACTTATATTATATATATCCAGTGCACATATATTAAATATCCAGTGCACTTATATTAAATATCCAGTGCATCTACATTATATATATCCAGTGCACATATATTAAATATCCAGTCCACATATATTAAATATCCAGTGCACATATATTAAATATCCAGTGCACATATATTATATATATTCAGTGCACATATATTATATATATCCAGTGCACATATATTAAATATCCAGTGCACATATATTAAATATCCAGTGCACATATATTATATATCCAGTGCACACATATTATATATATCCAGTGCACATATAGTATATATATCCAGTGCACATATATTAAATATCCAGTGCACATATATTATATATATCCAGTGCACATATATTATATATATACAGTGCACATATATTAAATATCCAGTGCACATATATTATATATATCCAGTGCACATATATTAAATATCCAGTGCACATATATTATATATATCCAGTGCACATATATTATATATATCCAGTGCACATATATTATATATCCAGTGCACACATATTATATATATCCAGTGCACATATATTAAATATCCAGTGCACATATATTATATATATCCAGTGCACATATATTAAATATCCAGTGCACATATATTATATATATCCAGTGCACATATATTAAATATCCAGTGCAAATATATTATATTTCCAGTGCACATATATTAAATATCCAGTGCAGATATATTATATATCCAGTGCATATATATTAAATATCCAGTGCACATATATTATATATATCCAGTGCACTTATATTATATATATCCAGTGCACATATATTAAATATTCAGTGCACTTATATTAAATATCCAGTGCATTTACATTATATATATCCAGTGCACATATATTAAATATCCAGTGCACATATATTAAATATCCAGTGCACATATATTAAATATCCAGTGCACATATATTATATATATCCAGTGCACATATATTAAATATCCAGTGCACATATATCATATTTCCAGTGCACATATATTAAATATCCAGTGCAGATATATTATATATCCAGTGCACATATATTGTATATATCCAGTGCACATATATTAAAAATCCAGTGCACATATATTAAATATCCAGTGCACATATATTAAATATCCAGTGCACATATATTATATATATCCAGTGCACATATATTAAATATCCAGTGCACATATATTAAATATCCAGTGCACATATATTATATATCCAGTGCACACATATTATATATATCCAGTGCACATATAGTATATATATCCAGTGCACATATATTAAATATCCAGTGCACATATATTATATATATCCAGTGGACATATATTATATATATCTAGTGCACATATATTAAATATCCAGTGCACATATATTAAATATCCAGTGCACATATATTATATATATATCCAGTGTGCATATATTAAATATCCAGTGCACATATATCATATTTCCAGTGCACATATATTAAATATCCAGTGCAGATATATTATATATCCAGTGCACATATATTATATACATCCAGTGCACATATATTAAAAATCCAGTGCACATATATTAAATATCCAGTGCACATATATTAAATATCCAGTGCACATATATTATATATATCCAGTGCACATATATTATATATATCCAGTGCACATATATTATATATATCCAGTGCACATATATTAAATATCCAGTGCACATATATCATATTTCCAGTGCACATATATTAAATATCCAGTGCAGATATATTATATATCCAGTGCACATATATTATATATATCCAGTGCACATATATTAAAAATCCAGTGCACATATATTAGATATATCTAGTGCACAAATATTATATATATCCAGTGCACATATATTATATATCCAGTGCACACATATTATATATATCCAGTGCACATATATTAAATATCCAGTGCACATATATTAAATATCCAGCGCACATATATTATATATATCCAGTGCAAATATATTAAATATCCAGTGCACATATATTATATATATCCAGTGCACATATATTAAATATCCAGTGCACATATATTAAATATCCAGTGCACATATATTATATATATCCAGTGCAGATATATTAAATATCCAGTGCACATATATTAAATATCCAGTGCACATATATTAAATATCCAGTGCACATATATTATATTTCCAGTGCACATATATTAATTATCCAGTGCAGATATATTATATATCCAGTGCACATATATTATATATATCCAGTGCACATATATTAAAAATCCAGTGCACATATATTAGATATATCTAGTGCACAAATATTATATATATCCAGTGCACATATATTATATATCCAGTGCACACATATTATATATATCCAGTGCACATATATTAAATATCCAGTGCACATATATTAAATATCCAGTGCACATATATTATATATATCCAGTGCAAATATATTAAATATCCAGTGCACATATATTATATATATCCAGTGCACATATATTAAATATCCAGTGCACATATATTAAATATCCAGTGCACATATATTATATATATCCAGTGCACATATATTAAATATCCAGTGCACATATATTATACATATATCCAGTGCAGATATATTAAATATCCAGTGCAGATATATTAAATATCCAGTGCACATATATTATATATATCCAGTGCAGATATAGTAAATATCCAGTGCACATATATTATATATATCCAGTGCACATATATTAAATATCCAGTGCAGATATATTATATATCCAGTGCACAAATATTATATATATCCAGTGCACATATATAATAAATATCCAGTGCACATATATTACATATATCCTGTGCACATATATTAAATATCCAGTGCACATATAATAAATATCCAGTGCACATATATTATATATATCCAGTGCACATATATTAATTATCCAGTGCACACATAATAAATATCCAGTGCACATATATTATATATATCTAGTGCACATATATTAAATATCCAGTGCACATATATTATATTTCCAGTGCACATATATTAAATTTCCAGTGCAGATATATTATATATCCAGTGCACATATATTATATATATGCAGCGCACATATATTAAATATCCAGTACACATATATTATATATCCAGTGCACACATATTATATATATCCAAAGCACATATATTAAATATCCAGTGCACATATATTAAATATCCAGTGCACATATATTATATATCCAGTGCACACATATTATATATATCCAGTGCACATATATTAAATATCCAGTGCACATATATTATATATATCCAGTGCACATATATTAAATATCCAGTGCACATATATTATATATATCCAGTGCACATATATTATATATATCCAGTGCACATATATTAAATATCCAGTGCACATATATTATATATATCCAGTGCACATATATTAAATATCCAGTGCACATAAATTATATATATCCAGTGCACATATATTATATGTATCCAGTGCACATATATTATATATATCCAGTGCACATATATTAAATATCCAGTGCACATATATTATATATATCCAGTGCACATATATTATATATATCCAGTGCACATATATTAAATATCCAGTGCACATATATTATATATATCCAGTGCACATATATTATATGTATCCAGTGCACATATATTAAATATCCAGTGCACATATATTAAATATCCAGTGCACATATATTATATTTCCAGTGCACATATATTATATATATCCAGTGCACATATATTAAATATCCAGTGCAAATATATTATATTTCCAGTGCACATATATTAAATATCCAGTGCAGATATATTATATATCCAGTGCATATATATTAAATATCCAGTGCACATATATTATATATATATCCAGTGCACTTATATTATATATATCCAGTGCACTTATATTAAATATCCAGTGCATTTACATTATATATATCCAGTGCACATATATTAAATATCCAGTGCACATATATTAAGTATCCAGTGCACATATATTAAATATCCAGTGCACATATACTATATATATATATCCAGTGCACATATATTATATAAATCCAGTGCACATATATTAAATATCCAGTGCACATATATTAAATATCCAGTGCACATATATTATATATCCAGTGCACACATATTATATATATCCAGTGCACATATAATATATATATCCAGTGCACATATATTAAATATCCAGTGCACATATATTATATATATCCAGTGCACATATATTATATATATCCAGTGCACATATATTATATATATCCAGTGCACATATATTAAATATCCAGAGCACATATATTAAATATCCAGTGCACATATATTAAATATCCAGTGCACATATATTACATATATTCAGTGCACATATATTAAATATCCAGAGCACATATATTATATTTCCAGTGCACATATATTAAATATCCAGTGCACATGTATTATATATCCAGTGCACATATATTATATATATCCAGTTCACATATATTAAATATCCAGGGCACATACATTAAATATCCAGTGCACATATATTAAATATCCAGTGCAAATATATTATATATATCCAGTGCACATATATTAAATATCCAGTGCACATATATTAAATATCCAGTGCACATATATTAAATATCCAGTGCACATATATTATATATATCCAGTGCACATATATTAAATATCCAGTGCACATATATTATATATATCCAGTGCACATATATTAAATATCCAGTGCAAATATATTATATTTCCAGTGCACATATATTAAATATCCAGTGCAGATATATTATATATCCAGTGCATATATATTAAATATCCAGTGCACATATATTATATATATCCAGTGCACTTATATTATATATATCCAGTGCACATATATTAAATATCCAGTGCACTTATATTAAATATCCAGTGCATCTACATTATATATATCCAGTGCACATATATTAAATATCCAGTCCACATATATTAAATATCCAGTGCACATATATTAAATATCCAGTGCACATATATTATATATATTCAGTGCACATATATTATATATATCCAGTGCACATATATTAAATATCCAGTGCACACATATTAAATATCCAGTGCACATATATTATATATCCAGTGCACACATATTATATATATCCAGTGCACATATAGTATATATATCCAGTGCACATATATTAAATATCCAGTGCACATATATTATATATATCCAGTGCACATATATTATATATATACAGTGCACATATATTAAATATCCAGTGCACATATATTATATATATCCAGTGCACATATATTAAATATCCAGTGCACATATATTATATATATCCAGTGCACATATATTATATATATCCAGTGCACATATATTATATATCCAGTGCACACATATTATATATATCCAGTGCACATATATTAAATATCCAGTGCACATATATTATATATATCCAGTGCACATATATTAAATATCCAGTGCACATATATTATATATATCCAGTGCACATATATTAAATATCCAGTGCAAATATATTATATTTCCAGTGCACATATATTAAATATCCAGTGCAGATATATTATACATCCAGTGCATATATATTAAATATCCAGTGCACATATATTATATATATCCAGTGCACTTATATTATATATATCCAGTGCACATATATTAAATATTCAGTGCACTTATATTAAATATCCAGTGCATTTACATTATATATATCCAGTGCACATATATTAAATATCCAGTGCACATATATTAAATATCCAGTGCACATATATTATATATATCCAGTGCACATATACTAAATATCCAGTGCACATATATCATATTTCCAGTGCACATATATTAAATATCCAGTGCACATATATTATATATCCAGTGCACATATATTGTATATATCCAGTGCACATATATTAAAAATCCAGTGCACATATATTAAATATCCAGTGCACATATATTAAATATCCAGTGCACATATATTATATATATCCAGTGCACATATATTAAATATCCAGTGCACATATATTAAATATCCAGTGCACATATATTATATATCCAGTGCACACATATTATATATATCCAGTGCACATATAGTATATATATCCAGTGCACATATATTAAATATCCAGTGCACATATATTATATATATCCAGTGGACATATATTATATATATCTAGTGCACATATATTAAATATCCAGTGCACATATATTAAATATCCAGTGCACATATATTATATATATATCCAGTGTGCATATATTAAATATCCAGTGCACATATATCATATTTCCAGTGCACATATATTAAATATCCAGTGCAGATATATTATATATCCAGTGCACATATATTATATACATCCAGTGCACATATATTAAAAATCCAGTGCACATATATTAAATATCCAGTGCACATATATTAAATATCCAGTGCACATATATTATATATATCCAGTGCACATATATTATATATATCCAGTGCACATATATTATATATATCCAGTGCACATATATTAAATATCCAGTGCACATATATCATATTTCCAGTGCAGATATATTATATATCCAGTGCAGATATATTATATATCCAGTGCACATATATTATATATATCCAGTGCACATATATTAAAATTCCAGTGCACATATATTAGATATATCTAGTGCACAAATATTATATATATCCAGTGCACATATATTATATATCCAGTGCACACATATTATATATATCCAGTGCACATATATTAAATATCCAGTGCACATATATTAAATATCCAGCGCACATATATTATATATATCCAGTGCAAATATATTAAATATCCAGTGCACATATATTATATATATCCAGTGCACATATATTAAATATCCAGTGCACATATATTAAATATCCAGTGCACATATATTATATATATCCAGTGCAGATATATTAAATATCCAGTGCACATATATTAAATATCCAGTGCACATATATTAAATATCCAGTGCACATATATCATATTTCCAGTGCACATATATTAATTATCCAGTGCAGATATATTATATATCCAGTGCACATATATTATATATATCCAGTGCACATATATTAAAAATCCAGTGCACATATATTAGATATATCTAGTGCACAAATATTATATATATCCAGTGCACATATATTATATATCCAGTGCACACATATTATATATATCCAGTGCACATATATTAAATATCCAGTGCACATATATTAAATATCCAGTGCACATATATTATATATATCCAGTGCAAATATATTAAATATCCAGTGTACATATATTATATATATCCAGTGCACATATATTAAATATCCAGTGCACATATATTAAATATCCAGTGCACATATATTATATATATCCAGTGCACATATATTAAATATCCAGTGCACATATATTATATATATATCCAGTGCAGATATATTAAATATCCAGTGCAGATATATTAAATATCCAGTGCACATATATTATATATATCCAGTGCAGATATATTAAATATCCAGTGCACATATATTATATATATCCAGTGCACATATATTAAATATCCAGTGCAGATATATTATATATCCAGTGCACAAATATTATATATATCCAGTGCACATATATAATAAATATCCAGTGCACATATATTACATATATCCTGTGCACATATATTAAATATCCAGTGCACATATAATAAATATCCAGTGCACATATATTATATATATCCAGTGCACATATATTAATTATCCAGTGCACACATAATAAATATCCAGTGCACATATATTATATATATCTAGTGCACATATATTAAATATCCAGTGCACATATATTATATTTCCAGTGCACATATATTAAATTTCCAGTGCAGATATATTATATATCCAGTGCACATATATTATATATATGCAGCGCACATATATTAAATATCCAGTTCACATATATTATATATCCAGTGCACACATATTATATATATCCAAAGCACTTATATTAAATATCCAGTGCACATATATTAAATATCCAGTGCACATATATTATATATCCAGTGCACACATATTATATATATCCAGTGCACATATATTAAATATCCAGTGCACATATATTATATATATCCAGTGCACATATATTAAATATCCAGTGCACATATATTATATATATATCCAGTGCACATATATTATATATATCCAGTGCACATATATTGAATATCCAGTGCACATATATTATATATATCCAGTGCACATATATTAAATATCCAGTGCACATATATTATATATATCCAGTGCACATATATTATATGTATCCAGTGCACATATATTATATATATCCAGTGCACATATATTAAATATCCAGTGCACATATATTATATATATCCAGTGCACATATATTATATATATCCAGTGCACATATATTAAATATCCAGTGCACATATATTATATATATCCAGTGCACATATATTATATGTAGCCAGTGCACATATATTAAATATCCAGTGCACATATATTAAATATCCAGTGCACATATATTATATTTCCAGTGCACATATATTATATATATCCAGTGCACATATATTAAATATCCAGTGCACATATATTATATATATCCAGTGCACATATATTAAATATCCAGTGCACATATATTATATATATCCAGTGCACATATATTAAATATCCAGTGCAAATATATTATATTTCCAGTGCACATATATTAAATATCCAGTGCAGATATATTATATATCCAGTGCATATATATTAAATATCCAGTGCACATATATTATATATATCCAGTGCACTTATATTATATATATCCAGTGCACATATATTAAATATCCAGTGCATTTATATTAAATATCCAGTGCATCTACATTATATATATCCAGTGCACATATATTAAATATCCAGTCCACATATATTAAATATCCAGTGCACATATATTAAATATCCAGTGCACATATATTATATATATTCAGTGCACATATATTATATATATCCAGTGCACATATATTAAATATCCAGTGCACACATATTAAATATCCAGTGCACATATATTATATATCCAGTGCACACATATTATATATATCCAGTGCACATATAGTATATATATCCAGTGCACATATATTAAATATCCAGTGCACATATATTATATATATCCAGTGCACATATAGTATATATATCCAGTGCACATATATTAAATATCCAGTGCACATATATTATATATATCCAGTGGACATATATTATATATATCTAGTGCACATATATTAAATATCCAGTGCACATATATTAAATATCCAGTGCACATATATTATATATATATCCAGTGTGCATATATTAAATATCCAGTGCACATATATCATATTTCCAGTGCACATATATTAAATATCCAGTGCAGATATATTATATATCCAGTGCACATATATTATATACATCCAGTGCACATATATTAAAAATCCAGTGCACATATATTAAATATCCAGTGCACATATATTAAATATCCAGTGCACATATATTATATATATCCAGTGCACATATATTATATATATCCAGTGCACATATATTATATATATCCAGTGCACATATATTAAATATCCAGTGCACATATATCATATTTCCAGTGCAGATATATTATAAATCCAGTGCAGATATATTATATATCCAGTGCACATATATTATATATATCCAGTGCACATATATTAAAAATCCAGTGCACATATATTAGATATATCTAGTGCACAAATATTATATATATCCAGTGCACATATATTATATATCCAGTGCACACATATTATATATATCCAGTGCACATATATTAAATATCCAGTGCACATATATTAAATATCCAGCGCACATATATTATATATCCAGTGCAAATATATTAAATATCCAGTGCACATATATTATATATATCCAGTGCACATATATTAAATATCCAGTGCACATATATAATAGATCCAGTGCACATATATTATATATATCCAGTGCAGATATATTAAATATCCAGTGCACATATATTAAATATCCAGTGCACATATATTAAATATCCAGTGCACATATATCATATTTCCAGTGCACATATATTAATTATCCAGTGCAGATATATTATATATCCAGTGCACAAATATTATATATATCCAGTGCACATATATTAAATATCCAGTGCACATATATTATATATATCCAGTGCACATATATTAAAAATCCAGTGCACATATATTATATATATATCCAGTGCAGATATATTAAATATCCAGTGCAGATATATTAAATATCCAGTGCACATATATTATATATATCCAGTGCAGATATATTAAATATCCAGTGCACATATATATATCCAGTGCACATATATTAAATATCCAGTGCAGATATATTATATTTCCAGTGCACAAATATTATATATATCCAGTGCACATATATAATAAATATCCAGTGCACATATATTACATATATCCTGTGCACATATATTAAATATCCAGTGCACATATAATAAATATCCAGTGCACATATATTATATATATCCAGTGCACATATATTAATTATCCAGTGCACACATAATAAATATCCAGTGCACATATATTATATATATCTAGTGCACATATATTAAATATCCAGTGCACATATATTATATTTCCAGTGCACATATATTAAATTTCCAGTGCAGATATATTATATATCCAGTGCACATATATTATATATATGCAGCGCACATATATTAAATATCCAGATCACATATGTTATATATCCAGTGCACACATATTATATATATCCAAAGCACTTATATTAAATATCCAGTGCACATATATTAAATATCTCCAGTGCACATATATTATATATCCAGTGCACACATATTATATATATCCAGTGCACATATATTAAATATCCAGTGCACATATATTATATATATCCAGTGCACATATATTAAATATCCAGTGCACATATATTATATATATCCAGTGCACATATATTATATATATCCAGTGCACATATATTAAATATCCAGTGCACATATATTATATATATCCAGTGCACATATATTAAATATCCAGTGCACATATATTATATATATCCAGTGCACATATATTATATGTATCCAGTGCACATATATTATATATATCCAGTGCACATATATTAAATATCCAGTGCACATATATTATATATATCCAGTGCACATATATTATATATATCCAGTGCACATATATTAAATATCCAGTGCACATATATTATATATATCCAGTGCACATATATTATATGTAGCCAGTGCACATATATTAAATATCCAGTGCACATATATTAAATATCCAGTGCACATATATTATATTTCCAGTGCACATATATTATATATATCCAGTGCACATATATTAAATATCCAGTGCACATATATTATATATATCCAGTGCACATATATTAAATATCCAGTGCACATATATTATATATATCCAGTGCACATATATTAAATATCCAGTGCAAATATATTATATTTCCAGTGCACATATATTAAATATCCAGTGCAGATATATTATATATCCAGTGCATATATATTAAATATCCAGTGCACATATATTATATATATCCAGTGCACTTATATTATATATATCCAGTGCACATATATTAAATATCCAGTGCACTTATATTAAATATCCAGTGCATCTACATTATATATATCCAGTGCACATATATTAAATATCCAGTCCACATATATTAAATATCCAGTGCACATATATTAAATATCCAGTGCACATATATTATATATATTCAGTGCACATATATTATATATATCCAGTGCACATATATTAAATATCCAGTGCACACATATTAAATATCCAGTGCACATATATTATATATCCAGTGCACACATATTATATATATCCAGTGCACATATAGTATATATATATCCAGTGCACATATATTAAATATCCAGTGCACATATATTATATATATCCAGTGCACATATATTATATATATACAGTGCACATATATTAAATATCCAGTGCACATATATTATATATATCCAGTGCACATATATTAAATATCCAGTGCACATATATTATATATATCCAGTGCACATATATTATATATATCCAGTGCACATATATTATATATCCAGTGCACACATATTATATATATCCAGTGCACATATATTAAATATCCAGTGCACATATATTATATATATCCAGTGCACATATATTAAATATCCAGTGCACATATATTATATATATCCAGTGCACATATATTAAATATCCAGTGCAAATATATTATATTTCCAGTGCACATATATTAAATATCCAGTGCAGATATATTATACATCCAGTGCATATATATTAAATATCCAGTGCACATATATTATATATATCCAGTGCACTTATATTATATATATCCAGTGCACATATATTAAATATTCAGTGCACTTATATTAAATATCCAGTGCATTTACATTATATATATCCAGTGCACATATATTAAATATCCAGTGCACATATATTAAATATCCAGTGCACATATATTAAATATCCAGTGCACATATATTATATATTTCCAGTGCACATATATTAAATATCCAGTGCACATATATCATATTTCCAGTGCACATATATTAAATATCCAGTGCAGATATATTATATATCCAGTGCACATATATTGTATATATCCAGTGCACATATATTAAAAATCCAGTGCACAAATATTAAATATCCAGTGCACATATATTAAATATCCAGTGCACATATATTATATATATCCAGTGCACATATATTAAATATCCAGTGCACATATATTAAATATCCAGTGCACATATATTATATATCCAGTGCACACATATTATATATATCCAGTGCACATATAGTATATATATCCAGTGCACATATATTAAATATCCAGTGCACATATATTATATATATCCAGTGGACATATATTATATATATCTAGTGCACATATATTAAATATCCAGTGCACATATATTAAATATCCAGTGCACATATATTATATATATATCCAGTGTGCATATATTAAATATCCAGTGCACATATATCATATTTCCAGTGCACATATATTAAATATCCAGTGCAGATATATTATATATCCAGTGCACATATATTATATACATCCAGTGCACATATATTAAAAATCCAGTGCACATATATTAAATATCCAGTGCACATATATTAAATATCCAGTGCACATATATTATATATATCCAGTGCACATATATTATATATATCCAGTGCACATATATTATATATATCCAGTGCACATATATTAAATATCCAGTGCACATATATCATATTTCCAGTGCAGATATATTATATATCCAGTGCAGATATATTATATATCCAGTGCACATATATTATATATATCCAGTGCACATATATTAAAAATCCAGTGCACATATATTAGATATATCTAGTGCACAAATATTATATATATCCAGTGCACATATATTATATATCCAGTGCACACATATTATATATATCCAGTGCACATATATTAAATATCCAGTGCACATATATTAAATATCCAGCGCACATATATTATATATATCCAGTGCAAATATATTAAATATCCAGTGCACATATATTATGTATATCCAGTGCACATATATTAAATATCCAGTGCACATATATTAAATATCCAGTGCACATATATTATATATATCCAGTGCAGATATATTAAATATCCAGTGCACATATATTAAATATCCAGTGCACATATATTAAATATCCAGTGCACATATATCATATTTCCAGTGCACATATATTAATTATCCAGTGCAGATATATTATATATCCAGTGCACATATATTATATATATCCAGTGCACATATATTAAAAATCCAGTGCACATATATTAGATATATCTAGTGCACAAATATTATATATATCCAGTGCACATATATTATATATCCAGTGCACACATATTATATATATCCAGTGCACATATATTAAATATCCAGTGCACATATATTAAATATCCAGTGCACATATATTATATATATCCAGTGCAAATATATTAAATATCCAGTGCACATATATTAAATATCCAGTGCACATATATTATATATATCCAGTGCACATATATTAAATATCCAGTGCACATATATTATATATATATCCAGTGCAGATATATTAAATATCCAGTGCACATATATTAAATATCCAGTGCACATATATTATATATATCCAGTGCAGATATATTAAATATCCAGTGCACATATATTATATATATCCAGTGCACATATATTAAATATCCAGTGCACATATATCATATTTCCAGTGCACATATATTAAATATCGAGTGCAGATATATTATATATCCAGTGCACATATATTATATACATCCAGTGCACATATATTAAAAATCCAGTGCACATATATTAAATATCCAGTGCACATATATTAAATATCCAGTGCACATATATTATATATATCCAGTGCACATATATTATATATATCCAGTGCACATATATTATATATATCCAGTGCACATATATTAAATATCCAGTGCACATATATCATATTTCCAGTGCAGATATATTATATATCCAGTGCAGATATATTATATATCCAGTGCACATATATTATATATATCCAGTGCACATATATTAAAAATCCAGTGCACATATATTAGATATATCTAGTGCACAAATATTATATATATCCAGTGCACATATATTATATATCCAGTGCACACATATTATATATATCCAGTGCACATATATTAAATATCCAGTGCACATATATTAAATATCCAGCGCACATATATTATATATATCCAGTGCAAATATATTAAATATCCAGTGCACATATATTATATATATCCAGTGCACATATATTAAATATCCAGTGCACATATATTAAATATCCAGTGCACATATATTATATATATCCAGTGCAGATATATTAAATATCCAGTGCACATATATTAAATATCCAGTGCACATATATTAAATATCCAGTGCACATATATCATATTTCCAGTGCACATATATTAATTATCCAGTGCAGATATATTATATATCCAGTGCACATATATTATATATATCCAGTGCACATATATTAAAAATCCAGTGCACATATATTAGATATATCTAGTGCACAAATATTATATATATCCAGTGCACATATATTATATATCCAGTGCACACATATTATATATATCCAGTGCACATATATTAAATATCCAGTGCACATATATTAAATATCCAGTGCACATATATTATATATATCCAGTGCAAATATATTAAATATCCAGTGCACATATATTAAATATCCAGTGCACATATATTATATATATCCAGTGCACATATATTAAATATCCAGTGCACATATATTATATATATATCCAGTGCAGATATATTAAATATCCAGTGCACATATATTAAATATCCAGTGCACATATATTATATATATCCAGTGCAGATATATTAAATATCCAGTGCACATATATTATATATATCCAGTGCACATATATTAAATATCCAGTGCAGATATATTATATATCCAGTGCACAAATATTATATATATCCAGTGCACATATATAATAAATATCCAGTGCACATATATTACATATATCCAGTGCACATATATTATATGTATCCAGTGCACATATATTAATTATCCAGTGCACACATAATAAATATCCAGTGCACATATATTATATATATCTAGTGCACATATATTAAATATCCAGTGCACATATATTATATTTCCAGTGCTTATATATTAAATTTCCAGTGCAGATATATTATATATCCAGTGCACATATATTATATATATGCAGCGCACATATATTAAATATCCAGTGCACACATAATAAATATCCAGTGCACATATATTATATATATCTAGTGCACATATATTAAATATCCAGTGCACATATATTATATTTCCAGTGCACATATATTAAATTTCCAGTGCAGATATATTATATATCCAGTGCACATATATTATATATATGCAGCGCACATATATTAAATATCCAGTTCACATATATTATATATCCAGTGCACACATATTATATATATCCAAAGCACTTATATTAAATATCCAGTGCACATATATTAAATATCCAGTGCACATATATTATATATCCAGTGCACACATATTATATATATATCCAGTGCACATATATTAAATATCCAGTGCACATATATTATATATATCCAGAGCACATATATTACATATCCAGTGCACATATATTATATATATCCAGTGCACATATATTATATATATCCAGTGCACATATATTAAATATCCAGTGCACATATATTATATATATCCAGTGCACATATATTAAATATCCAGTGCACATATATTATATATATCCAGTGCACATATATTATATGTATCCAGTGCACATATATTATATATATCCAGTGCACATATATTAAATATCCAGTGCACATATATTATATATATCCAGTGCACATATATTATATATATCCAGTGCACATATATTAAATATCCAGTGCACATATATTATATATATCCAGTGCACATATATTATATGTATCCAGTGCACATATATTAAATATCCAGTGCACATATATTAAATATCCAGTGCACATATATTATATTTCCAGTGCACATATATTATATATATCCAGTGCACATATATTAAATATCCAGTGCAAATATATTATATTTCCAGTGCACATATATTAAATATCCAGTGCAGATATATTATATATCCAGTGCATATATATTAAATATCCAGTGCACATATATTATATATATCCAGTGCACTTATATTATATATATCCAGTGCACTTATATTAAATATCCAGTGCATTTACATTATATATATCCAGTGCACATATATTAAATATCCAGTGCACATATATTAAATATCCAGTGCACATATACTATATATATATATCCAGTGCACATATATTATATAAATCCAGTGCACATATATTAAATATCCAGTGCACATATATTAAATATCCAGTGCACATATATTATATATCCAGTGCACACATATTATATATATCCAGTGCACATATAATATATATATCCAGTGCACATATATTAAATATCCAGTGCACATATATTATATATATCCAGTGCACATATATTATATATATCCAGTGCACATATATTATATATATCCAGTGCACATATATTAAATATCCAGAGCACATATATTAAATATCCAGTGCACATATATTAAATATCCAGTGCACATATATTACATATATTCAGTGCACATATATTAAATATCCAGAGCACATATATTATATTTCCAGTGCACATATATTAAATATCCAGTGCACATGTATTATATATCCAGTGCACATATATTATATATATCCAGTTCACATATATTAAATATCCAGGGCACATACATTAAATATCCAGTGCACATATATTAAATATCCAGTGCAAATATATTATATATATCCAGTGCACATATATTAAATATCCAGTGCACATATATTAAATATCCAGTGCACATATATTAAATATCCAGTGCACATATATTATATATATCCAGTGCACATATATTAAATATCCAGTGCACATATATTATATATATCCAGTGCACATATATTAAATATCCAGTGCAAATATATTATATTTCCAGTGCACATATATTAAATATCCAGTGCAGATATAATATATATACAGTGCATATATATTAAATATCCAGTGCACATATATTATATATATCCAGTGCACTTATATTATATATATCCAGTGCACATATATTAAATATCCAGTGCACTTATATTAAATATCCAGTGCATCTACATTATATATATACAGTGCACATATATTAAATATCCAGTCCACATATATTAAATATCCAGTGCACATATATTAAATATCCAGTGCACATATATTATATATATTCAGTGCACATATATTATATATATCCAGTGCACATATAATAAATATCCAGTGCACACATATTAAATATCGAGTGCACATATATTATATATCCAGTGCACACATATTATATATATCCAGTGCACATATAGTATATATATCCAGTGCACATATATTAAATATATAGTGCACATATATTATATATATCCAGTGCACATATATTATATATATACAGTGCACATATATTAAATATCCAGTGCACATATATTATATATATCCAGTGCACATATATTAAATATCCAGTGCACATATATTATATATATCCAGTGCACATATATTATATATATCCAGTGCACATATATTATATATCCAGTGCACACATATTATATATATCCAGTGCACATATATTAAATATCCAGTTCACATATATTATATATATCCAGTGCACATATATTAAATATCCAGTGCACATATATTATATATATCCAGTGCACATATATTAAATATCCAGTGCAAATATATTATATTTCCAGTGCACATATATTAAATATCCAGTGCAGATATATTATACATCCAGTGCATATATATTAAATATCCAGTGCACATATATTATATATATCCAGTGCACTTATATCATATATATCCAGTGCACATATATTAAATATTCAGTGCACTTATATTAAATATCCAGTGCATTTACATTATATATATCCAGTGCACATATATTAAATATCCAGTGCACATATATTAAATATCCAGTGCACATATATTAAATATCCAGTGCACATATATTATATATATCCAGTGCACATATATTAAATATCCAGTGCACATATATCATATTTCCAGGGCACATATATTAAATATCCAGTGCAGATATATTATATATCCAGTGCACATATATTGTATATATCCAGTGCACATATATTAAAAATCCAGTGCACATATATTAAATATCCAGTGCACATATATTAAATATCCAGTGCACATATATTATATATATCCAGTGCACATATATTCAATATCCAGTGCACATATATTAAATATCCAGTGCACATATATTATATATCCAGTGCACACATATTATATATATCCAGTGCACATATAGTATATATATCCAGTGCACATATATTAAAAATCCAGTGCACATATATTAAATAATCAATGCACATATATTAAATATCCAGTGCACATATATTATATATATCCAGTGCACATATATTATATATATCCAGTGCACATATATTATATATATCCAGTGCACATATATTAAATATCCAGTGCACATATATCATATTTCCAGTGCAGATATATTATATATCCAGTGCAGATATATTATATATCCAGTGCACATATATTATATATATCTAGTGCACATATATTAAAAATCCAGTGCACATATATTAGATATATCTAGTGCACAAATATTATATATATCCAGTGCACATATATTATATATCCAGTGCACACATATTATATATATCCAGTGCACATATATTAAATATCCAGTGCACATATATTAAATATCCAGCGCACATATATTATATATATCCAGTGCAAATATATTAAATATCCAGTGCACATATATTATATATATCCAGTGCACATATATTAAATATCCAGTGCACATATATTAAATATCCAGTGCACATATATTATATATATCCAGTGCAGATATATTAAATATCCAGTGCACATATATTAAATATCCAGTGCACATATATTAAATATCCAGTGCACATATATCATATTTCCAGTGCACATATATTAATTATCCAGTGCAGATATATTATATATCCAGTGCACATATATTATATATATCCAGTGCACATATATTAAAAATCCAGTGCACATATATTAGATATATCTAGTGCACAAATATTATATATATCCAGTGCACATATATTATATATCCAGTGCACACATATTATATATATCCAGTGCACATATATTAAATATCCAGTGCACATATATTAAATATCCAGTGCACATATATTAAATATCCAGTGCACATATACTATATATATATATCCAGTGCACATATATTATATAAATCCAGTGCACATATATTAAATATCCAGTGCACATATATTAAATATCCAGTGCACATATATTATATATCCAGTGCACACATATTATATATATCCAGTGCACATATAATATATATATCCAGTGCACATATATTAAATATCCAGTGCACATATATTATATATATCCAGTGCACATATATTATATATATCCAGTGCACATATATTATATATATCCAGTGCACATATATTAAATATCTAGAGCACATATATTAAATATCCAGTGCACATATATTAAATATCCAGTGCACATATATTACATATATTCAGTGCACATATATTAAATATCCAGAGCACATATATTATATTTCCAGTGCACATATATTATATATATCCAGTGCACTTATATTATATATATCCAGTGCACTTATATTAAATATCCAGTGCATTTACATTATATATATCCAGTGCACATATATTAAATATCCAGTGCACATATATTAAATATCCAGTGCACATATATTAAATATCCAGTGCACATATACTATATATATATATCCAGTGCACATATATTATATAAATCCAGTGCACATATATTAAATATCCAGTGCACATATATTAAATATCCAGTGCACATATATTATATATCCAGTGCACACATATTATATATATCCAGTGCACATATAATATATATATCCAGTGCACATATATTAAATATCCAGTGCACATATATTATATATATCCAGTGCACATATATTACATATATCCAGTGCACATATATTATATATATCCAGTGCACATATATTAAATATCCAGAGCACATATGTTAAATATCCAGTGCACATATATTAAATATCCAGTGCACATATATTACATATATTCAGTGCACATATATTAAATATCCAGAGCACATATATTATATTTCCAGTGCACATATATTAAATATCCAGTGCACATGTATTATATATCCAGTGCACATATATTATATATATCCAGTTCACAAATATTAAATATCCAGGGCACATACATTAAATATCCAGTGCACATATATTAAATATCCAGTGCAAATATATTATATATATCCAGTGCACATATATTAAATATTCAGTGCACATATATTAAATATCCAGTGCACATATATTAAATATCCAGTGCACATATATTATATATATCCAGTGCACATATATTAAATATCCAGTGCACATATATTATATATATCCAGTGCACATATATTAAATATCCAGTGCAAATATATTATATTTCCAGTGCACATATATTAAATATCCAGTGCAGATATATTATATATCCAGTGCATATATATTAAATATCCAGTGCACATATATTATATATATCCAGTGCACTTATATTATATATATCCAGTGCACATATATTAAATATCCAGTGCACTTATATTAAATATCCAGTGCATCTACATTATATATATCCAGTGCACATATATTAAATATCCAGTCCACATATATTAAATATCCAGTGCACATATATTAAATATCCAGTGCACATATATTATATATATTCAGTGCACATATATTATATATATCCAGTGCACATATAATAAATATCCAGTGCACACATATTAAATATCCAGTGCACATATATTATATATCCAGTGCACACATATTATATATATCCAGTGCACATATAGTATATATATCCAGTGCACATATATTAAATATCCAGTGCACATATATTATATATATCCAGTGCACATATATTATATATATACAGTGCACATATATTAAATATCCAGTGCACATATATTATATATCCAGTGCACACATATTATATATATCCAGTGCACATATAGTATATATATCCAGTGCACATATATTAAATATATAGTGCACATATATTATATATATCCAGTGCACATATATTATATATATACAGTGCACATATATTAAATATCCAGTGCACATATATTATATATATCCAGTGCACATATATTAAATATCCAGTGCACATATATTATATATATCCAGTGCACATATATTATATATATCCAGTGCACATATATTATATATCCAGTGCACACATATTATATATATCCAGTGCACATATATTAAATATCCAGTTCACATATATTATATATATCCAGTGCACATATATTAAATATCCAGTGCACATATATTATATATATCCAGTGCACATATATTAAATATCCAGTGCAAATATATTATATTTCCAGTGCACATATATTAAATATCCAGTGCAGATATATTATACATCAAGTGCATATATATTAAATATCCAGTGCACATATATTATATATATCCAGTGCACTTATATTATATATATCCAGTGCACATATATTAAATATTCAGTGCACTTATATTAAATATCCAGTGCATTTACATTATATATATCCAGTGCACATATATTAAATATCCAGTGCACATATATTAAATATCCAGTGCACATATATTAAATATCCAGTGCACATATATTATATATATCCAGTGCACATATATTAAATATCCAGTGCACATATATCATATTTCCAGGGCACATATATTAAATATCCAGTGCAGATATATTATATATCCAGTGCACATATATTGTATATATCCAGTGCACATATATTAAAAATCCAGTGCACATATATTAAATATCCAGTGCACATATATTAAATATCCAGTGCACATATATTATATATATCCAGTGCACATATATTCAATATCCAGTGCACATATATTAAATATCCAGTGCACATATATTATATATCCAGTGCACACATATTATATATATCCAGTGCACATATAGTATATATATCCAGTGCACATATATTAAAAATCCAGTGCACATATATTAAATAATCAATGCACATATATTAAATATCCAGTGCACATATATTATATATATCCAGTGCACATATATTATATATATCCAGTGCACATATATTATATATATCCAGTGCACATATATTAAATATCCAGTGCACATATATCATATTTCCAGTGCAGATATATTATATATCCAGTGCAGATATATTATATATCCAGTGCACATATATTATATATATCCAGTGCACATATATTAAAAATCCAGTGCACATATATTAGATATATCTAGTGCACAAATATTATATATATCCAGTGCACATATATTATATATCCAGTGCACACATATTATATATATCCAGTGCACATATATTAAATATCCAGTGCACATATATTAAATATCCAGCGCACATATATTATATATATCCAGTGCAAATATATTAAATATCCAGTGCACATATATTATATATATCCAGTGCACATATATTAAATATCCAGTGCACATATATTAAATATCCAGTGCACATATATTATATATATCCAGTGCAGATATATTAAATATCCAGTGCACATATATTAAATATCCAGTGCACATATATTAAATATCCAGTGCACATATATCATATTTCCAGTGCACATATATTAATTATCCAGTGCAGATATATTATATATCCAGTGCACATATATTATATATATCCAGTGCACATATATTAAAAATCCAGTGCACATATATTAGATATATCTAGTGCACAAATATTATATATATCCAGTGCACATATATTATATATCCAGTGCACACATATTATATATATCCAGTGCACATATATTAAATATCCAGTGCACATATATTAAATATCCAGTGCACATATATTAAATATCCAGTGCACATATACTATATATATATATCCAGTGCACATATATTATATAAATCCAGTGCACATATATTAAATATCCAGTGCACATATATTAAATATCCAGTGCACATATATTATATATCCAGTGCACACATATTATATATATCCAGTGCACATATAATATATATATCCAGTGCACATATATTAAATATCCAGTGCACATATATTATATATATCCAGTGCACATATATTATATATATCCAGTGCACATATATTATATATATCCAGTGCACATATATTAAATATCTAGAGCACATATATTAAATATCCAGTGCACATATATTAAATATCCAGTGCACATATATTACATATATTCAGTGCACATATATTAAATATCCAGAGCACATATATTATATTTCCAGTGCACATATATTATATATATCCAGTGCACTTATATTATATATATCCAGTGCACTTATATTAAATATCCAGTGCATTTACATTATATATATCCAGTGCACATATATTAAATATCCAGTGCACATATATTAAATATCCAGTGCACATATATTAAATATCCAGTGCACATATACTATATATATATATCCAGTGCACATATATTATATAAATCCAGTGCACATATATTAAATATCCAGTGCACATATATTAAATATCCAGTGCACATATATTATATATCCAGTGCACACATATTATATATATCCAGTGCACATATAATATATATATCCAGTGCACATATATTAAATATCCAGTGCACATATATTATATATATCCAGTGCACATATATTACATATATCCAGTGCACATATATTATATATATCCAGTGCACATATATTAAATATCCAGAGCACATATGTTAAATATCCAGTGCACATATATTAAATATCCAGTGCACATATATTACATATATTCAGTGCACATATATTAAATATCCAGAGCACATATATTATATTTCCAGTGCACATATATTAAATATCCAGTGCACATGTATTATATATCCAGTGCACATATATTATATATATCCAGTTCACATATATTAAATATCCAGGGCACATACATTAAATATCCAGTGCACATATATTAAATATCCAGTGCAAATATATTATATATATCCAGTGCACATATATTAAATATTCAGTGCACATATATTAAATATCCAGTGCACATATATTAAATATCCAGTGCACATATATTATATATATCCAGTGCACATATATTAAATATCCAGTGCACATATATTATATATATCCAGTGCACATATATTAAATATCCAGTGCAAATATATTATATTTCCAGTGCACATATATTAAATATCCAGTGCAGATATATTATATATCCAGTGCATATATATTAAATATCCAGTGCACATATATTATATATATCCAGTGCACTTATATTATATATATCCAGTGCACATATATTAAATATCCAGTGCACTTATATTAAATATCCAGTGCATCTACATTATATATATCCAGTGCACATATATTAAATATCCAGTCCACATATATTAAATATCCAGTGCACATATATTAAATATCCAGTGCACATATATTATATATATTCAGTGCACATATATTATATATATCCAGTGCACATATAATAAATATCCAGTGCACACATATTAAATATCCAGTGCACATATATTATATATCCAGTGCACACATATTATATATATCCAGTGCACATATAGTATATATATCCAGTGCACATATATTAAATATCCAGTGCACATATATTATATATATCCAGTGCACATATATTATATATATACAGTGCACATATATTAAATATCCAGTGCACATATATTATATATATCCAGTGCACATATATTAAATATCCAGTGCACATATATTATATATATCCAGTGCACATATATTATATATATCCAGTGCACATATATTATATATCCAGTGCACACATATTATATATATCCAGTGCACATATATTAAATATCCAGTGCACATATATTATATATATCCAGTGCACATATATTAAATATCCAGTGCACATATATTATATATATCCAGTGCACATATATTAAATATCCAGTGCAAATATATTATATTTCCAGTGCACATATATTAAATATCCAGTGCAGATATATTATACATCCAGTGCATATATATTAAATATCCAGTGCACATATATTATATATATCCAGTGCACTTATATTATATATATCCAGTGCACATATATTAAATATTCAGTGCACTTATATTAAATATCCAGTGCATTTACATTATATATATCCAGTGCACATATATTAAATATCTAGTGCACATATATTAAATATCCAGTGCACATATATTAAATATCCAGTGCACATATATTATATATATCCAGTGCACATATATTAAATATCCAGTGCACATATATCATATTTCCAGTGCACATATATTAAATATCCAGTGCAGATATATTATATATCCAGTGCACATATATTGTATATATCCAGTGCACATATATTAAAAATCCAGTGCACATATATTAAATATCCAGTGCACATATATTAAATATCCAGTGCACATATATTATATATATCCAGTGCACATATATTAAATATCCAGTGCACATATATTAAATATCCAGTGCACATATATTATATATCCAGTGCACACATATTATATATATCCAGTGCACATATAGTATATATATCCAGTGCACATATATTAAATATCCAGTGCACATATATTATATATATCCAGTGGACATATATTATATATATCTAGTGCACATATATTAAATATCCAGTGCACATATATTAAATATCCAGTGCACATATATTATATATATATCCAGTGTGCATATATTAAATATCCAGTGCACATATATCATATTTCCAGTGCACATATATTAAATATCCAGTGCAGATATATTATATATCCAGTGCACATATATTATATACATCCAGTGCACATATATTAAAAATCCAGTGCACATATATTAAATATCCAGTGCACATATATTAAATATCCAGTGCACATATATTATATATATCCAGTGCACATATATTATATATATCCAGTGCACATATATTATATATATCCAGTGCACATATATTAAATATCCAGTGCACATATATCATATTTCCAGTGCAGATATATTATATATCCAGTGCAGATATATTATATATCCAGTGCACATATATTATATATATCCAGTGCACATATATTAAAAATCCAGTGCACATATATTAGATATATCTAGTGCACAAATATTATATATATCCAGTGCACATATATTATATATCCAGTGCACACATATTATATATATCCAGTGCACATATATTAAATATCCAGTGCACATATATTAAATATCCAGCGCACATATATTATATATATCCAGTGCAAATATATTAAATATCCAGTGCACATATATTATATATATCCAGTGCACATATATTAAATATCCAGTGCACATATATTAAATATCCAGTGCACATATATTATATATATCCAGTGCAGATATATTAAATATCCAGTGCACATATATTAAATATCCAGTTCACATATATTATATATCCAGTGCACACATATTATATATATCCAAAGCACATATATTAAATATCCAGTGCACATATATTAAATATCCAGTGCACATATATTATATATCCAGTGCACAAATATTATATATATCCAGTGCACATATATTAATTATCCAGTGCACATATATTATATATATCCAGTGCACATATATTAAATATCCAGTGCACATATATTATATATATCCAGTGCACATATATTATATATATCCAGTGCACATATATTAAATATCCAGTGCACATATATTATATATATCCAGTGCACATATATTAAATATCCAGTGCACATATATTATATATATCCAGTGCACATATATTATATGTATCCAGTGCACATATATTATATATATCCAGTGCACATATATTAAATATATCAAGTGCACATATATTAAATATCCAGTGCACGTATATTAAATATCCAGGGCACATATATTATATATATCCAGTGCACATATATTATATATCCAGTGCACATATATTGTATATATCCAGTGCACATATATTAGATATTCAGTGCACATATATTATATATCCAGTGCACATATATTATATATCCAGTGCACATATATTAAATATATCCAGTGTACATATATTAAATATATCCAGTGCACATATATTATATATATCCATTGCACATATATTATAGATCCAGTGCACATATATTATTTATATCCATTGCACATATATTTAATATCCAGTGCACATATATTATATATATTCAGTTCACATATATTAAATATCCAGGGCACATACATTAAATATCCAGTGCACATATATTATATATATCCAGTGCACATATATTAAATATCCAGTGCATATATATCATATATCCAGTGCACACATATAATATATACCCAGTGCACATATATAATAAATGTCCAGTGCACATATATTATATATATCCAGTGCACATATATTAAATATCCAGTGCACATATATTAAATATCCAGTGCACATATATTAAATATCCAGTGCACATATATTATATATATCCAGTGCACATATATTAAATATCCAGTGCACATATATTATATATATCCAGTGCACATATATTAAATATCCAGTGCACATATATTATATTTCCAGTGCACATATGTTATATATATATCCAGTGCACATATATTAAATATCCAGTGCAAATATATTATATGTCCAGTGCACATATATTAAATATCCAGTGCAGATATATTATATATCCAGTGAATATATATATTAAATATCCAGTGCACATATATAATATATATCCAGTGCACTTATATTATATATATCCAGTGCACTTATATTAAATATCCAGTGCATTTACATTATATATATCCAGTGCACATATATTAAATATCCAGTGCACATATATTAAATATCCAGTGCACATATATTAAATATCCAGTGCACATATATTATATATATATATCCAGTGCACATATATTATATAAATCCAGTGCACATATATTAAATATCCAGTGCACATATATTAAATATCCAGTGCACATATATTATATATCCAGTGCACACATATTATATATATCCAGTGCACATATAATATATATATCCAGTGCACATATATTAAATATCCAGTGCACATATATTATATATATCCAGTGCACATATATTATATATATCCAGTGCAAATATATTAAATATCCAGAGCACATATATTAAATATCCAGTGCACATATATTAAATATCCAGTGCACATATATTACATATATTCAGTGCACATATATTAAATATCCAGAGCACATATATTATATTTCCAGTGCACATATATTAAATATCCAGTGCACATGTATTATATATCCAGTGCACAGATATTATATATATCCAGTTCACATATATTAAATATCCAGGGCACATACATTAAATATCCAGTGCACATATATTAAATATCCAGTGCACATATATTATATATATCCAGTTCACATATATTAAATATCCAGGGCACATACATTAAATATCCAGTGCACATATATTAAATATCCAGTGCAAATATATTATATATATCCAGTGCACATATATTAAATATCCAGTGCACATATATTAAATATCCAGTGCACATATATTAAATATCCAGTGCACATATATTATATATATCCAGTGCACATATATTAAATATCCAGTGCACATATATTATATATATCCAGTGCACATATATTAAATATCCAGTGCAAATATATTATATTTCCAGTGCACATATATTAAATATCCAGTGCACATATATTAAATATCCAGTGCACATATATTATATATATCCAGTGCACATATATTAAATATCCAGTGCACATATATTATATATATATCCAGTGCAGATATATTAAATATCCAGTGCACATATATTATATATATCCAGTGCACATATATTAAAAATCCAGTGCACATATATTAGATATATCTAGTGCACAAATATTATATATATCCAGTGCACATATATTATATATCCAGTGCACACATATTATATATATCCAGTGCACATATATTAAATATCCAGTGCACATATATTAAATATCCAGTGCACATATATTATATATATCCAGTGCAAATATATTAAATATCCAGTGCACATATATTATATATATCCAGTGCACATATATTAAATATCCAGTGCACATATATTAAATATCCAGTGCACATATATTATATATATCCAGTGCACATATATTAAATATCCAGTTCACATATATTATATATATATCCAGTGCAGATATATTAAATATCCAGTGCACATATATTAAATATCCAGTGCACATATATTATATATATCCAGTGCAGATATATTAAATATCCAGTGCACATATATTATATATATCCAGTGCACATATATTAAATATCCAGTGCAGATATATTATATATCCAGTGCACAAATATTATATATATCCAGTGCACATATATAATAAATATCCAGTGCACATATATTACATATATCCTGTGCACATATATTAAATATCCAGTGCACATATAATAAATATCCAGTGCACATATATTATATATATCCAGTGCACATATATTAATTATCCAGTGCACACATAATAAATATCCAGTGCACATATATTATATATATCCAGTGCACATATATTAAATATCCAGTGCACATATATTATATTTCCAGTGCACATATATTAAATTTCCAGTGCAGATATATTATATATCCAGTGCACATATATTATATATATGCAGCGCACATATATTAAATATCCAGTTCACATATATTATATATCCAGTGCACACATATTATATATATCCAAAGCACATATATTAAATATCCAGTGCACATATATTAAATATCCAGTGCACATATATTATATATCCAGTGCACAAATATTATATATATCCAGTGCACATATATTAATTATCCAGTGCACATATATTATATATATCCAGTGCACATATATTAAATATCCAGTGCACATATATTATATATATCCAGTGCACATATATTATATATATCCAGTGCACATATATTAAATATCCAGTGCACATATATTATATATATCCAGTGCACATATATTAAATATCCAGTGCACATATATTATATATATCCAGTGCACATATATTATATGTATCCAGTGCACATATATTATATATATCCAGTGCACATATATTAAATATATCAAGTGCACATATATTAAATATCCAGTGCACGTATATTAAATATCCAGGGCACATATATTATATATATCCAGTGCACATATATTATATATCCAGTGCACATATATTGTATATATCCAGTGCACATATATTAGATATTCAGTGCACATATATTATATATCCAGTGCACATATATTATATATCCAGTGCACATATATTAAATATATCCAGTGTACATATATTAAATATATCCAGTGCACATATATTATATATATTCAGTTCACATATATTAAATATCCAGGGCACATACATTAAATATCCAGTGCACATATATTATATATATCCAGTGCACATATATTAAATATCCAGTGCATATATATCATATATCCAGTGCACACATATAATATATACCCAGTGCACATATATAATAAATGTCCAGTGCACATATATTATATATATCCAGTGCACATATATTAAATATCCAGTGCACATATATTAAATATCCAGTGCACATATATTAAATATCCAGTGCACATATATTATATATATCCAGTGCACATATATTAAATATCCAGTGCACATATATTATATATATCCAGTGCACATATATTAAATATCCAGTGCACATATATTATATTTCCAGTGCACATATGTTATATATATATCCAGTGCACATATATTAAATATCCAGTGCAAATATATTATATTTCCAGTGCACATATATTAAATATCCAGTGCAGATATATTATATATCCAGTGAATATATATATTAAATATCCAGTGCACATATATAATATATATCCAGTGCACTTATATTATATATATCCAGTGCACTTATATTAAATATCCAGTGCATTTACATTATATATATCCAGTGCACATATATTAAATATCCAGTGCACATATATTAAATATCCAGTGCACATATATTAAATATCCAGTGCACATATATTATATATATATATCCAGTGCACATATATTATATAAATCCAGTGCACATATATTAAATATCCAGTGCACATATATTAAATATCCAGTGCACATATATTATATATCCAGTGCACACATATTATATATATCCAGTGCACATATAATATATATATCCAGTGCACATATATTAAATATCCAGTGCACATATATTATATATATCCAGTGCACATATATTATATATATCCAGTGCAAATATATTAAATATCCAGAGCACATATATTAAATATCCAGTGCACATATATTAAATATCCAGTGCACATATATTACATATATTCAGTGCACATATATTAAATATCCAGAGCACATATATTATATTTCCAGTGCACATATATTAAATATCCAGTGCACATGTATTATATATCCAGTGCACATATATTATATATATCCAGTTCACATATATTAAATATCCAGGGCACATACATTAAATATCCAGTGCACATATATTAAATATCCAGTGCACATATATTATATATATCCAGTTCACATATATTAAATATCCAGGGCACATACATTAAATATCCAGTGCACATATATTAAATATCCAGTGCAAATATATTATATATATCCAGTGCACATATATTAAATATCCAGTGCACATATATTAAATATCCAGTGCACATATATTAAATATCCAGTGCACATATATTATATATATCCAGTGCACATATATTAAATATCCAGTGCACATATATTATATATATCCAGTGCACATATATTAAATATCCAGTGCAAATATATTATATTTCCAGTGCACATATATTAAATATCCAGTGCACATATATTAAATATCCAGTGCACATATATTATATATATCCAGTGCACATATATTAAATATCCAGTGCACATATATTATATATATATCCAGTGCAGATATATTAAATATCCAGTGCACATATATTAAATATCCAGTGCACATATATTATATATATCCAGTGCACATATATTAAAAATCCAGTGCACATATATTAGATATATCTAGTGCACAAATATTATATATATCCAGTGCACATATATTATATATCCAGTGCACACATATTATATATATCCAGTGCACATATATTAAATATCCAGTGCACATATATTAAATATCCAGTGCACATATATTATATATATCCAGTGCAAATATATTAAATATCCAGTGCACATATATTATATATATCCAGTGCACATATATTAAATATCCAGTGCACATATATTAAATATCCAGTGCACATATATTATATATATCCAGTGCACATATATTAAATATCCAGTGCACATATATTATATATATATCCAGTGCAGATATATTAAATATCCAGTGCACATATATTAAATATCCAGTGCACATATATTATATATATCCAGTGCAGATATATTAAATATCCAGTGCACATATATTATATATATCCAGTGCACATATATTAAATATCCAGTGCAGATATATTATATATCCAGTGCACAAATATTATATATATCCAGTGCACATATATAATAAATATCCAGTGCACATATATTACATATATCCTGTGCACATATATTAAATATCCAGTGCACATATAATAAATATCCAGTGCACATATATTATATATATCCAGTGCACATATATTAATTATCCAGTGCACACATAATAAATATCCAGTGCACATATATTATATATATCCAGTGCACATATATTAAATATCCAGTGCACATATATTATATTTCCAGTGCACATATATTAAATTTCCAGTGCAGATATATTATATATCCAGTGCACATATATTATATATATGCAGCGCACATATATTAAATATCCAGTTCACATATATTATATATCCAGTGCACACATATTATATATATCCAAAGCACATATATTAAATATCCAGTGCACATATATTAAATATCCAGTGCACATATATTATATATCCAGTGCACAAATATTATATATATCCAGTGCACATATATTAATTATCCAGTGCACATATATTATATATATCCAGTGCACATATATTAAATATCCAGTGCACATATATTATATATATCCAGTGCACATATATTATATATATCCAGTGCACATATATTAAATATCCAGTGCACATATATTATATATATCCAGTGCACATATATTAAATATCCAGTGCACATATATTATATATATCCAGTGCACATATATTATATGTATCCAGTGCACATATATTATATATATCCAGTGCACATATATTAAATATATCAAGTGCACATATATTAAATATCCAGTGCACGTATATTAAATATCCAGGGCACATATATTATATATATCCAGTGCACATATATTATATATCCAGTGCACATATATTGTATATATCCAGTGCACATATATTAGATATTCAGTGCACATATATTATATATCCAGTGCACATATATTATATATCCAGTGCACATATATTATATATCCAGTGCACATATATTAAATATATCCAGTGTACATATATTAAATATATCCAGTGCACATATATTAAATATATCTAGTGCACATATATTATATATATATCCATTGCACATATATTATAGATCCAGTGCACATATATTATTTATATCCATTGCACATATATTTAATATCCAGTGCACATATATTATATATATTCAGTTCACATATATTAAATATCCAGGGCACATACATTAAATATCCAGTGCACATATATTATATATATCCAGTGCACATATATTAAATATCCAGTGCATATATATCATATATCCAGTGCACACATATAATATATACCCAGTGCACATATATAATAAATGTCCAGTGCACATATATTATATATATCCAGTGCACATATATTAAATATTCAGTGCACATATATTAAATATCCAGTGCACATATATTAAATATCCAGTGCACATATATTATATATATCCAGTGCACATATATTAAATATCCAGTGCACATATATTATATATATCCAGTGCACATATATTAAATATCCAGTGCACATATATTATATTTCCAGTGCACATATATTATATATATATCCAGTGCACATATATTAAATATCCAGTGCAAATATATTATATTTCCAGTGCACATATATTAAATATCCAGTGCAGATATATTATATATCCAGTGAATATATATATTAAATATCCAGTGCACATATATAATATATATCCAGTGCACTTATATTATATATATCCAGTGCACTTATATTAAATATCCAGTGCATTTACATTATATATATCCAGTGCACATATATTAAATATCCAGTGCACATATATTAAATATCCAGTGCACATATATTAAATATCCAGTGCACATATATTATATATATATATCCAGTGCACATATATTATATAAATCCAGTGCACATATATTAAATATCCAGTGCACATATATTAAATATCCAGTGCACATATATTATATATCCAGTGCACACATATTATATATATCCAGTGCACATATAATATATATATCCAGTGCACATATATTAAATATCCAGTGCACATATATTATATATATCCAGTGCACATATATTATATATATCCAGTGCAAATATATTAAATATCCAGAGCACATATATTAAATATCCAGTGCACATATATTAAATATCCAGTGCACATATATTACATATATTCAGTGCACATATATTAAATATCCAGAGCACATATATTATATTTCCAGTGCACATATATTAAATATCCAGTGCACATGTATTATATATCCAGTGCACATATATTATATATATCCAGTTCACATATATTAAATATCCAGGGCACATACATTAAATATCCAGTGCACATATATTAAATATCCAGTGCACATATATTTTATATATCCAGTTCACATATATTAAATATCCAGGGCACATACATTAAATATCCAGTGCACATATATTAAATATCCAGTGCAAATATATTATATATATCCAGTGCACATATATTAAATATCCAGTGCACATATATTAAATATCCAGTGCACATATATTAAATATCCAGTGCACATATATTATATATATCCAGTGCACATATATTAAATATCCAGTGCACATATATTATATATATCCAGTGCACATATATTAAATATCCAGTGCAAATATATTATATTTCCAGTGCACATATATTAAATATCCAGTGCAGATATATTATATATCCAGTGCATATATATTAAATATCCAGTGCACATATATTATATATATCCAGTGCACTTATATTATATATATCCAGTGCACATATATTAAATATCCAGTGCACTTATATTAAATATCCAGTGCATCTACATTATATATATCCAGTGCACATATATTAAATATCCAGTCCACATATATTAAATATCCAGTGCACATATATTAAATATCCAGTGCACATATATTATATATATTCAGTGCACATATATTATATATATCCAGTGCACATATAATAAATATCCAGTGCACACATATTAAATATCCAGTGCACATATATTATATATCCAGTGCACACATATTATATATATCCAGTGCACATATAGTATATATATCCAGTGCACATATATTAAATATCCAGTGCACATATATTATATATATCCAGTGCACATATATTATATATATACAGTGCACATATATTAAATATCCAGTGCACATATATTATATATATCCAGTGCACATATATTAAATATCCAGTGCACATATATTATATATATCCAGTGCACATATATTATATATATCCAGTGCACATATATTATATATCCAGTGCACACATATTATATATATCCAGTGCACATATATTAAATATCCAGTGCACATATATTATATATATCCAGTGCACATATATTAAATATCCAGTGCACATATATTATATATATCCAGTGCACATATATTAAATATCCAGTGCAAATATATTATATTTCCAGTGTACATATATTAAATATCCAGTGCAGATATATTATACATCCAGTGCATATATATTAAATATCCAGTGCACATATATTATATATATCCAGTGCACTTATATTATATATATCCAGTGCACATATATTAAATATTCAGTGCACTTATATTAAATATCCAGTGCATTTACATTATATATATCCAGTGCACATATATTAAATATCTAGTGCACATATATTAAATATCCAGTGCACATATATTAAATATCCAGTGCACATATATTATTTATATCCAGTGCACATATATTAAATATCCAGTGCACATATATCATATTTCCAGTGCACATATATTAAATATCCAGTGCAGATATATTATATATCCAGTGCACATATATTGTATATATCCAGTGCACATATATTAAAAATCCAGTGCACATATATTAAATATCCAGTGCACATATATTAAATATCCAGTGCACATATATTATATATATCCAGTGCACATATATTAAATATCCAGTGCACATATATTAAATATCCAGTGCACATATATTATATATCCAGTGCACACATATTATATATATCCAGTGCACATATAGTATATATATCCAGTGCACATATATTAAATATCCAGTGCACATATATTATATATATCCAGTGGACATATATTATATATATCTAGTGCACATATATTAAATATCCAGTGCACATATATTAAATATCCAGTGCACATATATTATATATATATCCAGTGTGCATATATTAAATATCCAGTGCACATATATCATATTTCCAGTGCACATATATTAAATATCCAGTGCAGATATATTATATATCCAGTGCACATATATTATATACATCCAGTGCACATATATTAAAAATCCAGTGCACATATATTAAATATCCAGTGCACATATATTAAATATCCAGTGCACATATATTATATATATCCAGTGCACATATATTATATATATCCAGTGCACATATATTATATATATCCAGTGCACATATATTAAATATCCAGTGCACATATATCATATTTCCAGTGCAGATATATTATATATCCAGTGCAGATATATTATATATCCAGTGCACATATATTATATATATCCAGTGCACATATATTAAAAATCCAGTGCACATATATTAGATATATCTAGTGCACAAATATTATATATATCCAGTGCACATATATTATATATCCAGTGCACACATATTATATATATCCAGTGCACATATATTAAATATCCAGTGCACATATATTAAATATCCAGCGCACATATATTATATATATCCAGTGCAAATATATTAAATATCCAGTGCACATATATTATATATATCCAGTGCACATATATTAAATATCCAGTGCACATATATTAAATATCCAGTGCACATATATTATATATATCCAGTGCAGATATATTAAATATCCAGTGCACATATATTAAATATCCAGTGCACATATATTAAATATCCAGTGCACATATATCATATTTCCAGTGCACATATATTAATTATCCAGTGCAGATATATTATATATCCAGTGCACATATATTATATATATCCAGTGCACATATATTAAAAATCCAGTGCACATATATTAGATATATCTAGTGCACAAATATTATATATATCCAGTGCACATATATTATATATCCAGTGCACACATATTATATATATCCAGTGCACATATATTAAATATCCAGTGCACATATATTAAATATCCAGTGCACATATATTATATATATCCAGTGCAAATATATTAAATATCCAGTGCACATATATTATATATATCCAGTGCACATATATTAAATATCCAGTGCACATATATTAAATATCCAGTGCACATATATTATATATATCCAGTGCACATATATTAAATATCCAGTGCACATATATTATATATATATCCAGTGCAGATATATTAAATATCCAGTGCACATATATTAAATATCCAGTGCACATATATTATATATATCCAGTGCAGATATATTAAATATCCAGTGCACATATATTATATATATCCAGTGCACATATATTAAATATCCAGTGCAGATATATTATATATCCAGTGCACAAATATTATATATATCCAGTGCACATATATAATAAATATCCAGTGCACATATATTACATATATCCTGTGCACATATATTAAATATCCAGTGCACATATAATAAATATCCAGTGCACATATATTATATATATCCAGTGCACATATATTAATTATCCAGTGCACACATAATAAATATCCAGTGCACATATATTATATATATCCAGTGCACATATATTAAATATCCAGTGCACATATATTATATTTCCAGTGCACATATATTAAATTTCCAGTGCAGATATATTATATATCCAGTGCACATATATTATATATATGCAGCGCACATATATTAAATATCCAGTTCACATATATTATATATCCAGTGCACACATATTATATATATCCAAAGCACATATATTAAATATCCAGTGCACATATATTAAATATCCAGTGCACATATATTATATATCCAGTGCACAAATATTATATATATCCAGTGCACATATATTAATTATCCAGTGCACATATATTATATATATCCAGTGCACATATATTAAATATCCAGTGCACATATATTATATATCCAGTGCACATATATTATATATATCCAGTGCACATATATTAAATATCCAGTGCACATATATTATATATATCCAGTGCACATATATTAAATATCCAGTGCACATATATTATATATATCCAGTGCACATATATTATATGTATCCAGTGCACATATATTATATATATCCAGTGCACATATATTAAATATATCAAGTGCACATATATTAAATATCCAGTGCACGTATATTAAATATCCAGGGCACATATATTATATATATCCAGTGCACATATATTATATATCCAGTGCACATATATTGTATATATCCAGTGCACATATATTAGATATTCAGTGCACATATATTATATATCCAGTGCACATATATTATATATCCAGTGCACATATATTAAATATATCCAGTGTACATATATTAAATATATCCAGTGCACATATATTAAATATATCCAGTGCACATATATTATATATATATCCATTGCACATATATTATAGATCCAGTGCACATATATTATTTATATCCATTGCACATATATTTAATATCCAGTGCACAAATATTATATATATTCAGTTCACATATATTAAATATCCAGGGCACATACATTAAATATCCAGTGCACATATATTATATATATCCAGTGCACATATATTAAATATCCAGTGCATATATATCATATATCCAGTGCACACATATAATATATACCCAGTGCACATATATAATAAATGTCCAGTGCACATATATTATATATATCCAGTGCACATATATTAAATATCTAGTGCACATATATTAAATATCCAGTGCACATATATTAAATATCCAGTGCACATATATTATATATATCCAGTGCACATATATTAAATATCCAGTGCACATATATTATATATATCCAGTGCACATATATTAAATATCCAGTGCACATATATTATATTTCCAGTGCACATATATTATATATATATCCAGTGCACATATATTAAATATCCAGTGCAAATATATTATATTTCCAGTGCACATATATTAAATATCCAGTGCAGATATATTATATATCCAGTGAATATATATATTAAATATCCAGTGCACATATATAATATATATCCAGTGCACTTATATTATATATATCCAGTGCACTTATATTAAATATCCAGTGCATTTACATTATATATATCCAGTGCACATATATTAAATATCCAGTGCACATATATTAAATATCCAGTGCACATATATTAAATATCCAGTGCACATATATTATATATATATATCCAGTGCACATATATTATATAAATCCAGTGCACATATATTAAATATCCAGTGCACATATATTAAATATCCAGTGCACATATATTATATATCCAGTGCACACATATTATATATATCCAGTGCACATATAATATATATATCCAGTGCACATATATTAAATATCCAGTGCACATATATTATATATATCCAGTGCACATATATTATATATATCCAGTGCAAATATATTAAATATCCAGAGCACATATATTAAATATCCAGTGCACATATATTAAATATCCAGTGCACATATATTACATATATTCAGTGCACATATATTAAATATCCAGAGCACATATATTATATTTCCAGTGCACATATATTAAATATCCAGTGCACATGTATTATATATCCAGTGCACATATATTATATATATCCAGTTCACATATATTAAATATCCAGGGCACATACATTAAATATCCAGTGCACATATATTAAATATCCAGTGCACATATATTATATATATCCAGTGCACATATATTAAATATCCAGTGCACATATATTATATATATCCAGTGCACATATATTAAATATCCAGTGCAAATATATTATATTTCCAGTGCACATATATTAAATATCCAGTGCAGATATATTATATATCCAGTGCATATATATTAAATATCCAGTGCACATATATTATATATATCCAGTGCACTTATATTATATATATCCAGTGCACATATATTAAATATCCAGTGCACTTATATTAAATATCCAGTGCATCTACATTATATATATCCAGTGCACATATATTAAATATCCAGTCCACATATATTAAATATCCAGTGCACATATATTAAATATCCAGTGCACATATATTATATATATTCAGTGCACATATATTATATATATCCAGTGCACATATATTAAATATCCAGTGCACATATATTAAATATCCAGTGCACATATATTATATATCCAGTGCACACATATTATATATATCCAGTGCACATATAGTATATATATCCAGTGCACATATATTAAATATCCAGTGCACATATATTATATATATCCAGTGCACATATATTATATATATACAGTGCACATATATTAAATATCCAGTGCACATATATTATATATATCCAGTGCACATATATTAAATATCCAGTGCACATATATTATATATATCCAGTGCACATATATTATATATATCCAGTGCACATATATTATATATCCAGTGCACACATATTATATATATCCAGTGCACATATATTAAATATCCAGTGCACATATATTATATATATCCAGTGCACATATATTAAATATCCAGTGCACATATATTATATATATCCAGTGCACATATATTAAATATCCAGTGCAAATATATTATATTTCCAGTGCACATATATTAAATATCCAGTGCAGATATATTATATATCCAGTGCATATATATTAAATATCCAGTGCACATATATTATATATATCCAGTGCACTTATATTATATATATCCAGTGCACATATATTAAATATTCAGTGCACTTATATTAAATATCCAGTGCATTTACATTATATATATCCAGTGCACATATATTAAATATCCAGTGCACATATATTAAATATCCAGTGCACATATATTAAATATCCAGTGCACATATATTATATATATCCAGTGCACATATATTAAATATCCAGTGCACATATATCATATTTCCAGTGCACATATATTAAATATCCAGTGCAGATATATTATATATCCAGTGCACATATATTGTATATATCCAGTGCACATATATTAAAAATCCAGTGCACATATATTAAATATCCAGTGCACATATATTAAATATCCAGTGCACATATATTATATATATCCAGTGCACATATAATAAATATCCAGTGCACATATATTAAATATCCAGTGCACATATATTATATATCCAGTGCACACATATTATATATTTCCAGTGCACATATAGTATATATATCCAGTGCACATATATTAAATATCCAGTGCACATATATTATATATATCCAGTGGACATATATTATATATATCTAGTGCACATATATTAAATATCCAGTGCACATATATTAAATATCCAGTGCACATATATTATATATATATCCAGTGTGCATATATTAAATATCCAGTGCACATATATCATATTTCCAGTGCACATATATTAAATATCCAGTGCAGATATATTATATATCCAGTGCACATATATTATATACATCCAGTGCACATATATTAAAAATCCAGTGCACATATATTAAATATCCAGTGCACATATATTAAATATCCAGTGCACATATATTATATATATCCAGTGCACATATATTATATATATCCAGTGCACATATATTATATATATATCCAGTGCACATATATTAAATATCCAGTGCACATATATCATATTTCCAGTGCACATATATTAAATATCCAGTGCAGATATATTATATATCCAGTGCACATATATTATATATATCCAGTGCACATATATTAAAAATCCAGTGCACATATATTAGATATATCTAGTGCACAAATATTATATATATCCAGTGCACATATATTATATATCCAGTGCACACATATTATATATATCCAGTGCACATATATTAAATATCCAGTGCACATATATTAAATATCCAGCGCACATATATTATATATATCCAGTGCAAATATATTAAATATCCAGTGCACATATATTATATATATCCAGTGCACATATATTAAATATCCAGTGCACATATATTAAATATCCAGTGCACATATATTATATATATCCAGTGCAGATATATTAAATATCCAGTGCACATATATTAAATATCCAGTGCACATATATTAAATATCCAGTGCACATATATCATATTTCCAGTGCACATATATTAATTATCCGGTGCAGATATATTATATATCCAGTGCACATATATTATATATATCCAGTGCACATATATTAAAAATCCAGTGCACATATATTAGATATATCTAGTGCACAAATATTATATATATCCAGTGCACATATATTATATATCCAGTGCACACATATTATATATATCCAGTGCACATATATTAAATATCCAGTGCACATATATTAAATATCCAGTGCACATATATTATATATATCCAGTGCAAATATATTAAATATCCAGTGCACATATATTATATATATCCAGTGCACATATATTAAATATCCAGTGCACATATATTAAATATCCAGTGCACATATATTATATATATATCCAGTGCAGATATATTAAATATCCAGTGCACATATATTAAATATCCAGTGCACATATATTATATATATCCAGTGCAGATATATTAAATATCCAGTGCACATATATTATATATATCCAGTGCACATATATTAAATATCCAGTGCAGATATATTATATATCCAGTGCACAAATATTATATATATCCAGTGCACATATATAATAAATATCCAGTGCACATATATTACATATATCCTGTGCACATATATTAAATATCCAGTGCACATATAATAAATATCCAGTGCACATATATTATATATATCCAGTGCACATATATTAATTATCCAGTGCACACATAATAAATATCCAGTGCACATATATTATATATATCTAGTGCACATATATTAAATATCCAGTGCACATATATTATATATCCAGTGCACATATATTATATATATGCAGCGCACATATATTAAATATCCAGTTCACATATATTATATATCCAGTGCACACATATTATATATATCCAAAGCACATATATTAAATATCCAGTGCACATATATTAAATTTCCAGTGCACATATATTATATATCCAGTGCACACATATTATATATATCCAGTGCACATATATTAAATATCCAGTTCACATATATTATATATCCAGTGCACATATATTATATATATCCAGTGCACATATATTAAATATCCAGTGCACATATAATGTATATATCCAGTGCACATATATTATATATATCCAGTGCACATATATTAAATATCCAGTGCACATATATTATATATATCCAGTGCACTTATATTATATATATCCAGTGCACATATATTAAACATCCAGAGCACTTATATTAAATATCCAGTGCATTTACATTATATATATCCAGTGCACATATATTAAATATCCAGTGCACATATATTAAATATCCAGTGCACATATATTAAATATCCAGTGCACACATATTATATATATCCAGTGCACATATATTAAATATCCAGTGCACATATATTATATATATCCAGTGCACATATATTAAATATCCAGTGCACATATATCATATATATCCAGTGCACATATATTAAATATCCAGTGCACATATATTATATATATCCAGTGCACATATATTATATATATCCAGTGCACATATATTAAATATCCAGTGCACATATATTATATATATCCAGTGCACATATATTATATATATCAAGTGCACATATATTAAATATCCAGTGCACGTATATTAAATATCCAGGGCACATATATTATATATATCCAGTGCACATATATTATATATCCAGTGCACATATATTGTATATATCCAGTGCACATATATTAGATATTCAGTGCACATATATTATATATCCAGTGCACATATATTATATATCCAGTGCACATATATTAAATATATCCAGTGTACATATATTAAATATATCCAGTGCACATATATTAAATATATCCAGTGCACATATATTATATATATATCCATTGCACATATATTATAGATCCAGTGCACATATATTATTTATATCCATTGCACATATATTTAATATCCAGTGCACATATATTATATATATTCAGTTCACATATATTAAATATCCAGGGTACATACATTAAATATCCAGTGCACATATATTATATATATCCAGTGCACATATATTAAATATCCAGTGCATATATATCATATATCCAGTGCACACATATTATATATACCCAGTGCACATATATAATAAATGTCCAGTGCACATATATTATATATATCCAGTGCACATATATTAAATATCCAGTGCACATATATTAAATATCCAGTGCACATATATTAAATATCCAGTGCACATATATTAAATATCCAGTGCACATATATTAAATATCCAGTGCACATATATTATATATATCCAGTGCACATATATTAAATATCCAGTGCACATATATTATATTTCCAGTGCACATATATTATATATATCCAGTGCACATATATTAAATATCCAGTGCAAATATATTATATTTCCAGTGCACATATATTAAATATCCAGTGCAGATATATTATATATCCAGTGAATATATATATTAAATATCCAGTGCACATATATTATATATATCCAGTGCACTTATATTATATATATCCAGTGCACTTATATTAAATATCCAGTGCATTTACATTATATATATCCAGTGCACATATATTAAATATCCAGTGCACATATATTAAATATCCAGTGCACATATATTAAATATCCAGTGCACATATATTATATATATATATATCCAGTGCACATATATTATATAAATCCAGTGCACATATATTAAATATCCAGTGCACATATATTAAATATCCAGTGCACATATATTATATATCCAGTGCACACATATTATATATATCCAGTGCACATATAATATATATATCCAGTGCACATATATTAAATATCCAGTGCACATATATTATATATATCCAGTGCACATATATTATATATATCCAGTGCACATATATTATATATATCCAGTGCACATATATTAAATATCCAGAGCACATATATTAAATATCCAGTGCACATATATTAAATATCCAGTGCACATATATTACATATATTCAGTGCACATATATTAAATATCCAGAGCACATATATTATATTTCCAGTGCACATATATTAAATATCCAGTGCACATGTATTATATATCCAGTGCACATATATTATATATATCCAGTTCACATATATTAAATATCCAGGGCACATACATTAAATATCCAGTGCACATATATTAAATATCCAGTGCAAATATATTATATATATCCAGTGCACATATATTAAATATCCAGTGCACATATATTAAATATCCAGTGCACATATATTAAATATCCAGTGCACATATATTATATATATCCAGTGCACATATATTAAATATCCAGTGCACATATATTATATATATCCAGTGCACATATATTAAATATCCAGTGTAAATATATTATATTTCCAGTGCACATATATTAAATATCCAGTGCAGATATATTATATATCCAGTGCATATATATTAAATATCCAGTGCACATATATTATATATATCCAGTGCACTTATATTATATATATCCAGTGCACATATATTAAATATCCAGTGCACTTATATTAAATATCCAGTGCATCTACATTATATATATCCAGTGCACATATATTAAATATCCAGTCCACATATATTAAATATCCAGTGCACATATATTAAATATCCAGTGCACATATATTATATATATTCAGTGCACATATATTATATATATCCAGTGCACATATATTAAATATCCAGTGCACATATATTAAATATCCAGTGCACATATATTATATATCCAGTGCACACATATTATATATATCCAGTGCACATATAGTATATATATCCAGTGCACATATATTAAATATCCAGTGCACATATATTATATATATCCAGTGCACATATATTATATATATACAGTGCACATATATTAAATATCCAGTGCACATATATTATATATATCCAGTGCACATATATTAAATATCCAGTGCACATATATTATATATATCCAGTGCACATATATTATATATATCCAGTGCACATATATTATATATCCAGTGCACACATATTATATATATCCAGTGCACATATATTAAATATCCAGTGCACATATATTATATATATCCAGTGCACATATATTAAATATCCAGTGCACATATATTATATATATCCAGTGCACATATATTAAATATCCAGTGCAAATATATTATATTTCCAGTGCACATATATTAAATATCCAGTGCAGATATATTATATATCCAGTGCATATATATTAAATATCCAGTGCACATATATTATATATTTCCAGTGCACTTATATTATATATATCCAGTGCACATATATTAAATATTCAGTGCACTTATATTAAATATCCAGTGCATTTACATTATATATATCCAGTGCACATATATTAAATATCCAGTGCACATATATTAAATATCCAGTGCACATATATTAAATATCCAGTGCACATATATTATATATATCCAGTGCACATATATTAAATATCCAGTGCACATATATCATATTTCCAGTGCACATATATTAAATATCCAGTGCAGATATATTATATATCCAGTGCACATATATTGTATATATCCAGTGCACATATATTAAAAATCCAGTGCACATATATTAAATATCCAGTGCACATATATTAAATATCCAGTGCACATATATTATATATATCCAGTGCACATATATTAAATATCCAGTGCACATATATTAAATATCCAGTGCACATATATTATATATCCAGTGCACACATATTATATATATCCAGTGCACATATAGTATATATATCCAGTGCACATATATTAAATATCCAGTGCACATATATTATATATATCCAGTGGACATATATTATATATATCTAGTGCACATATATTAAATATCCAGTGCACATATATTAAATATCCAGTGCACATATATTATATATATATCCAGTGTGCATATATTAAATATCCAGTGCACATATATCATATTTCCAGTGCACATATATTAAATATCCAGTGCAGATATATTATATATCCAGTGCACATATATTATATACATCCAGTGCACATATATTAAAAATCCAGTGCACATATATTAAATATCCAGTGCACATATATTAAATATCCAGTGCACATATATTATATATATCCAGTGCACATATATTATATATATCCAGTGCACATATATTATATATATCCAGTGCACATATATTAAATATCCAGTGCACATATATCATATTTCCAGTGCACATTTATTAAATATCCAGTGCAGATATATTATATATCCAGTGCACATATATTATATATATCCAGTGCACATATATTAAAAATCCAGTGCACATATATTAAATATCCAGTGCACAAATATTATATATATCCAGTGCACATATATTATATATCCAGTGCACACATATTATATATATCCAGTGCACATATATTAAATATCCAGTGCACATATAATAAATATCCAGTGCAGATATATTATATATCCAGTGCATATATATTAAATATCCAGTGCACATATATTATATATATCCAGTGCACTTATATTATATATATCCAGTGCACATATATTAAACATCCAGAGCACTTATATTAAATATCCAGTGCATTTACATTATATATATCCAGTGCACATATATTAAATATCCAGTGCACATATATTAAATATCCAGTGCACATATATTAAATATCCAGTGCACATATATTATATATATCCAGTGCACATATATTAAATATCCAGTGCACATATATTATATTTCCAGTGCACATATATTAAATATCCAGTGCAGATATATTATATATCCAGTGCATATATATTAAATATCCAGTGCACATATATTATATATATCCAGTGCACTTATATTATATATATCCAGTGCACATATATTAAACATCCAGAGCACTTATATTAAATATCCAGTGCATTTACATTATATATATCCAGTGCACATATATTAAATATCCAGTGCACATATATTAAATATCCAGTGCACATATATTAAATATCCAGTGCACATATATTATATATATCCAGTGCACATATATTATATATATCCAGTGCACATATATTAAATATCCAGTGCACATATATTAAATATCCAGTGCACATATATTATATATCCAGTGCACACATATTATATATATCCAGTGCACATATAGTATATATATCCAGTGCACATATATTAAATATCCAGTGCACATCCTATTAATATTATAAATGTGAAAGTTTGTGAGTTTGGATGTTTGTGGCTTTGACTTTTCGGATGTTTGTTAGTCAATCACGCAAAACCCGCTTGACCGATTTGGCTGAAATTTTCCACAATCATAGTTAATACACCCCATTGCGCAATAGGCTACTTTTCGTCACAATAGCGCACATACGTTTTTCCCAGGACCCCCACAAACCCCAAACTCACATCACTATCTCTGCAATCTCACACACTTTGGACCCCGATTTGGCTGAAATTTTCCACAAACATAGTCCCTACACTCGTTTGCGCAATAGGCTACTTTTCGTCACAATAGCGCACATACGTTTTTCCCAGGCCCCTTTGGATGTTCGGATCTTTGGCGGTCAATCACGCAAAAACCGCTCCACCGATTTGGCTGAAATTTTCCACAAACATAGTCCCTACACTCGATTGCGCAATAGGCTACTTTTTGTCACAATAGCGCACATACGTTTTTCCCAGGACCCCCACAAAACCCAAACTCACATCACTATCTCTGCAATCTCACACACTTTGGACCATAGCAAGCCACAAAATTCATATTACCCCCTACAGCAGAGGTCAGCAACCCCTGGCACACATGCCAAGAGTGGCAATCCTGCCATATTTCACTGGCACACCAGCAGCACAGGACCTGCAAGAGTTAAATAAAGTCTGTGCTAGAGCTGAGGCATAAGGACACTCCTCTTTGAGAGGGGTGCAGGAAACCCAGGGGGTGGAGCTTAGTCGCTCAAGTCTCTGCCTGCTATAGTGATAGCTCCTGCCCAAGCTGCTAGCAAACTGAAAGTAAGAAACACACAGCTCCCTTCCTTTACTTCCTATTCTCATTAATGTCAGGCATGGGGTTATTAGTTTAGTGTTAGTAACTCCATGTGCCTCACATTAATAGGAATAAACCCCATCATGTCCCTCATATTAACCCCTGTGTGCCCCATATAAAGGTTACTAATATGTGAGACATATGGAGGTACTAATAAAAGACCTCAGTAATGAAGATACTTAATTATTACCTCCAAGTCTCTCACATATCAGTAACTAGAGATGAGCGAGTACTGTGGGGATCAGCCGATCTGAACAGCACACTCCATAGAAATGAATGGATGCACCTTGTACTTCCGCTTGGACGTAGCCAGCGCGCTTAACCCCCCGCGTGCCGGCTACGTCCATTCATTTCTATGCGAGCGTGCTGTTCGGATCGGCTGATCCCAACAGTACTCGCTCATCTCTATCACTAAATCTTACACTGGGGTTAATGTGAGGGACATGATGGGGTTAATTGTTATTAATAAGAGGCGCATGGAGTTACTAAACTGTCATGCACAGGGCCAGACTTTATGTTGCTTGCTCAAGAGTATCCTGTGCCCAAAACTTACATGTACTGGCGGAAAATAACAAATCATACAATGTCGTATATCGAAGTATATTAACCTGAAATACCTCTGTCCCAAAGTCACTACGTACAGTTTATACCAACACCGTATAGCGGCTGAAATACAAATTACATTCAACACAAAAGTCTCATGTGCTCTCAGAATTACAGCAACAACAAGATACACAGTTACATCTTATATCCCATACCTTATACACAGTACGAAAACCTTACCCGTGCCTGTATATAACCACTGCTACAATCACCGCAGACGAAGTCGCGGGTACCAGCTAGAATATTATATATATCCAGTGCACATATATTATATATATCCAGTGCACATATATTAAATATCCATTGCACATATATCATATTTCCAGTGCACATATATTAAATATCCAGTGCACATATATTATATATATCTAGTGCACAAATATTATATATATCCAGTGCACATATATTATATATCCAGTGCACACATATTATATATATCCAGTGCACATATATTAAATATCCAGTGCACATATATTAAATACCCAGTGCACATATATTATATATATCCAGTGCAAATATATAAAATATCCAGTGCACATATATTATATATATCCAGTGCACATATATTAAATATCCAGTGCACATATATTATATATATCCAGTGCACATATATTATATATATCCAGTGCACATATATTAAAAATCCAGTGCACATATATTATATATATCTAGTGCACAAATATTATATATATCCAGTGCACATATATTATATATCCAGTGCACACATATTATATATATCCAGTGCACATATATTAAATATCCAGTGCACATATATTAAATACCCAGTGCACATATATTATATATATCCAGTGCAAATATATTAAATATCCAGTGCACATATATTATATATATCCAGTGCACATATATTAAATATCCAGTGCACATATATTATATATATCCAGTGCACATATATTATATATATCCAGTGCACATATATTAAAAATCCAGTGCACATATATTATATATATCTAGTGCACAAATATTATATATATCCAGTGCACATATATTATATATCCAGTGCACACATATTATATATATCCAGTGCACATATATTAAATATCCAGTGCACATATATTAAATACCCAGTGCACATATATTATATATATCCAGTGCAGATATATTAAATATCCAGTGCACATATAATAAATATCCAGTGCACATATATTATATATATCCAGTGCACATATATTAATTATCCAGTGCACATATAATAAATATCCAGTGCACATATATTATATATATCCAGTGCACATATATTAAATATCCAGTGCACATATATTATATTTCCAGTGCACATATATTAAATTTCCAGTGCAGATATATTATATATCCAGTGCACATATATTATATATATCCAGTGCACATATATTAAATATCCAGTGCACATATATTATATATCCAGTGCACACATATTATATATATCCAAAGCACATATATTAAATATCCAGTGCACATATATTAAATATCCAGTGCACATATATTATACATATCCAGTGCACATATATTATATATATCCAGTGCACATATATTAAATATCCAGTGCACGTATATTAAATATCCAGTGCACATATATTATATATATCCAGTGCACATATATTAAATATCCAGTGCACATATATTATATATATCCAGTGCACATATATTAAACATCCAGTGCAGATATATTATATATCCAGTGCACACATATTATATATATCCAGTGCACATATATAATAAATATCCAGTGCACATATATTATATATATCCAGTGCACATATATTAAATATCCAGTGCACATATATAATAAATATCCAGGGCACATATATTATATATATCCAGTGCACATATATTATATATCCAGTGCACATATATTGTATATATCCAGTGCACATATATTAGATATTCAGTGCACATATATTATATATCCAGTGCACATATATTATATATCCAGTGCACATATATTAAATATATCCAGTGCACATATATTAAATATATCCAGTGCACATATATTAAATATATCCAGTGCACATATATTATATATATCCATTGCACATATATTATAGATCCAGTGCACATATATTATTTATATCCATTGCACATATATTAAATATCCAGTGCATATATATTATATATATATCCAGTGCACATATATTAAATATATCCAGTGCACATATATTATATATATCCAGTGCACATATATTATAGATCCAGTGCACATATATTATTTATATCCATTGCACATATATTAAATATCCAGTGTACATACATTATATATATATATATATATATATATATATATATGTATATATATATATCCAGTGCACATATATAATAGATCCAGTGCACATATATTATTTATATCCAGTGCACATATATTTAATATCCAGTGCACATATATTATATATATCCAGTGCACATATATTAAATATAGCCAGTGCACATATATTATATATATATATATATCCAGTGCACATATATTATATATCCAGTACACATATATTATATATATCCAGTGCACATATATTATAGATCCAGTGCACATATATTACATATATCCAGTGGCGATGTACAAGAATATCCAGCACTCCTTGACTTTCTCTCAGTTAAAAAAATGACATTTATTTTGGAGCCGTACTCCCTTTAAAATCCATAAGTACAACATGCACAAACGCAGACAGGTTGGATGGATTAGACAGAAACCGACGCGTTTCGAGGATCTAGCCTCTTAGTCATGGTTTAGGATGCACATATATTATATATCCAGTGCACATATATTATTTATATCCAGTGTACATATATTAGATATCCAGTGCACACATTTTATATATCCAGTGCACATATATTAAATATTCAGTGCACATATATTATATATCCAGTGCACAGATATTAAATATATCCAGTGCACATATATTATAAATATCCAGTGCACATATATTATAGATCCAGTGCACATATATTTTTTAGATCCAGTGCACATATATTATATATCCAGTGCACATATATTATATAGATCCAGTGCACATATATTATATATCCAGTGCACATATATTATATATATATATCCAGTGCACATATATTAAATATTCAGTGCACATATATTATATATCCAGTGCACATATATTATATATATCCAGTGCACATATATTGTAGGTCCAGTGCACATATATTATTTATATCCAGTGCACATATATTAAATATCCAGTGCACATATATTATATATATCCAGTGCAAATATATTACATATCCAGTGCACATATATTATATATCCAGTGCACATATATTAAATATATCCAGTGCACATATTTTATATATATCAAGTGCACATATATTGTATATATCCAGTGCACATATATTATAGATCCAGTGCACATATATTATTCATATCCATTGCACATATATTAAATATCCAGTGCACATATATTATATATATCCATTGCACATATATTAAATATCCAGTTCACATATATTATATATTTCCAGTGCACATATAATAAATATCCAGTGCACATATATTAAATATCCAGTGCACATATAATATATTTATCCAGTGCACATATATTATAGATCCAGTGCACATATATTATTTATATCCAGTGCACATATATCAAATATCCAGTGCACATATATTATAAATATCCAGTGCACATATATTAAATATCCAGTTCACATATATTTTATCTCCAGTGCACATATATTAAATATATCCAGTGCACATATATTATATATATCCAGTGCACATATATTATAGATCCAGTGCACATATATAATAGATCCAGTGCACATATATTATTTATATCCAGTGCACATATATTAAATATCCAGTGCACAAATATTATATATATCCAGTGCACATATATTAAATATCCAGTGCACATATATTATATATATCCATTGCACATATATTAAATATCCAGTGCACATATATTATATATATCCAGTGCACATATATTATATATCCAGTGCACATATATTATATATATCCAGTGTACATATATTATATATATATCCAGTGCACATATATTAAATATCCAGTGCACATACATTATTTATATCCAGTTCACATATATTAAATATCCAGTGCACATATATTATATATTTCCAGTGCACATATAATAAATATCCAGTGCACATATATTAAATATATCCAGTGCACATATATTAAATATCCAGTGCACATATATTATATATATCCAGTGCACATATATTATATATATATATATATCCAGTGCACATATATTATGTATCCAGTGCACATTTATTAAATATATCCAGTGCACATATATTAAATATATCCAGTGCACTTATATTATATATATCAAGTGCACATAAATTATAGATCCAGTGCACATATATTATTTATATCCAGTGCACATATGTGAAATATCCAGTGCACATATATTATATATATCCAGTGCACATATATTATATATCCAGTGCACATATATTAAATATTCAGTGCACATATATTATATATCCAATGCAGATATATTATATATATCCAGTGCAGATATATAATAGACCCAGTGCACATATATATATACATATATATATATATATATATATATATATATCCAGTGCACATATATTAGATATCCAGTGCACATATTTTATATATCCAGTGCACATATATTAAATATATCCAGTGCACATATATTAAATATCCAGTGCACATGTATTATAAATATCCAGTGCATATATATTATATATATCCAGTGCACATATATTATATATATCCAGTGCACATATATTAAATACCCAGTGCACTTATATTTAATATCCAGTGCACATATATTAAATATCCAGTGCACATATTACATATCCAGTGCACATATATTATATATATCCAGTGCACATATATTAGATATACAGTGCACATATATTATATATATATATATCCAGTGCACATATATTTTTTAGATCCAGTGCACATATATTATATATCCAGTGCACATATATTATATAGATCCAGTGCACATATATTATATATCCAGTGCACATATATTATATATATATCCAGTGCACATATATTAAATATTCAGTGCACATATATTATATATCCAGTGCACATATATTATATATATCCAGTGCACATATATTGTAGGTCCAGTGCACATATATTATTTATATCCAGTGCACATATATTAAATATCCAGTGCACATATATTATATATATCCAGTGCAAATATATTACATATCCAGTGCACATATATTATATATCCAGTGCACATATATTAAATATATCCAGTGCACATATTTTATATATATCAAGTGCACATATATTGTATATATCCAGTGCACATATATTATAGATCCAGTGCACATATATTATTCATATCCATTGCACATATATTAAATATCCAGTGCACATATATTATATATATCCATTGCACATATATTAAATATCCAGTTCACATATATTATATATTTCCAGTGCACATATAATAAATATCCAGTGCACATATATTAAATATCCAGTGCACATATAATATATTTATCCAGTGCACATATATTATAGATCCAGTGCACATATATTATTTATATCCAGTGCACATATATCAAATATCCAGTGCACATATATTATAAATATCCAGTGCACATATATTAAATATCCAGTGCACATATATTTTATCTCCAGTGCACATATATTAAATATATCCAGTGCACATATATTATATATATCCAGTGCACATATATTATAGATCCAGTGCACATATATAATAGATCCAGTGCACATATATTATTTATATCCAGTGCACATATATTAAATATCCAGTGCACAAATATTATATATATCCAGTGCACATATATTAAATATCCAGTGCACATATATTATATATATCCATTGCACATATATTAAATATCCAGTGCACATATATTATATATATCCAGTGCACATATATTATATATCCAGTGCACATATATTATATATATCCAGTGTACATATATTATATATATATATATATCCAGTGCACATATATTAAATATCCAGTGCACATACATTATTTATATCCAGTTCACATATATTAAATATCCAGTGCACATATATTATATATTTCCTGTGCACATATAATAAATATCCAGTGCACATATATTAAATATATCCAGTGCACATATATTAAATATCCAGTGCACATATATTATATATATCCAGTGCACATATATTTTATATATATATATATATATATATATATATATATATATCCAGTGCACATATATTATGTATCCAGTGCACATATATTAAATATATCCAGTGCACTTATATTATATATATCAAGTGCACATAAATTATAGATCCAGTGCACATATATTATTTATATCCAGTGCACATATGTGAAATATCCAGTGCACATATATTATATATATCCAGTGCACATATATTATATATCCAGTGCACATATATTAAATATTCAGTGCACATATATTATATATCCAATGCAGATATATTATATATATCCAGTGCAGATATATAATAGACCCAGTGCACATATATATATACATATATATATATATATATATATATATATATATATATATATATCCAGTGCACATATATTAGATATCCAGTGCACATATTTTATATATCCAGTGCACATATATTAAATATATCCAGTGCACATATATTAAATATCCAGTGCACATGTATTATAAATATCCAGTGCATATATATTATATATATATATCCAGTGCACATATATTATATATATCCAGTGCACATATATTAAATACCCAGTGCACATATATTTAATATCCAGTGCACATATATTAAATATCCAGTGCACATATTACATATCCAGTGCACATATATTATATATATCCAGTGCACATATATTAGATATACAGTGCACATATATTATATATATATATCCAGTGCACATATATTTTTTAGATCCAGTGCACATATATTATATATCCAGTGCACATATATTATATAGATCCAGTGCACATATATTATATATCCAGTGCACATATATTATATATATATCCAGTGCACATATATTAAATATTCAGTGCACATATATTATATATCCAGTGCACATATATTATATATATCCAGTGCACATATATTGTAGGTCCAGTGCACATATATTATTTATATCCAGTGCACATATATTAAATATCCAGTGCACATATATTATATATATCCAGTGCAAATATATTACATATCCAGTGCACATATATTATATATCCAGTGCACATATATTAAATATATCCAGTGCACATATTTTATATATATCAAGTGCACATATATTGTATATATCCAGTGCACATATATTATAGATCCAGTGCACATATATTATTCATATCCATTGCACATATATTAAATATCCAGTGCACATATATTATATATATCCATTGCACATATATTAAATATCCAGTTCACATATATTATATATTTCCAGTGCACATATAATAAATATCCAGTGCACATATATTAAATATCCAGTGCACATATAATATATTTATCCAGTGCACATATATTATAGATCCAGTGCACATATATTATTTATATCCAGTGCACATATATCAAATATCCAGTGCACATATATTATAAATATCCAGTGCACATATATTAAATATCCAGTGCACATATATTTTATCTCCAGTGCACATATATTAAATATATCCAGTGCACATATATTATATATATCCAGTGCACATATATTATAGATCCAGTGCACATATATAATAGATCCAGTGCACATATATTATTTATATCCAGTGCACATATATTAAATATCCAGTGCACAAATATTATATATATCCAGTGCACATATATTAAATATCCAGTGCACATATATTATATATATCCATTGCACATATATTAAATATCCAGTGCACATATATTATATATATCCAGTGCACATATATTATATATCCAGTGCACATATATTATATATATCCAGTGTACATATATTATATATATATATATCCAGTGCACATATATTAAATATCCAGTGCACATACATTATTTATATCCAGTTCACATATATTAAATATCCAGTGCACATATATTATATATTTCCTGTGCACATATAATAAATATCCAGTGCACATATATTAAATATATCCAGTGCACATATATTAAATATCCAGTGCACATATATTATATATATCCAGTGCACATATATTATATATATATATATATATATATATATATCCAGTGCACATATATTATGTATCCAGTGCACATATATTAAATATATCCAGTGCACTTATATTATATATATCAAGTGCACATATATTATAGATCCAGTGCACATATATTATTTATATCCAGTGCACATATGTGAAATATCCAGTGCACATATATTATATATATCCAGTGCACATATATTATATATCCAGTGCACATATATTAAATATTCAGTGCACATATATTATATATCCAATGCAGATATATTATATATATCCAGTGCAGATATATAATAGACCCAGTGCACATATATATATACATATATATATATATATATATATATATATATATATATATATATATATATCCAGTGCACATATATTAGATATCCAGTGCACATATTTTATATATCCAGTGCACATATATTAAATATATCCAGTGCACATATATTAAATATCCAGTGCACATGTATTATAAATATCCAGTGCATATATATTATATATATCCAGTGCACATCCTTCTAATATTATAAGTGTGAAAGTTTGTGTGTTTGGATGTTTGGATGTTTGTGAGTTTGCCATATAGTGCCATTGTCTGACTGGGAATTCCAAGAATATATTGGGGTTACAAATACCCTCATTTCTTGCTACTGCCATATAGTGCCAGTTTCTGACTGGGAATTCAAAGAATATATTGGGGTTACAAATACCCTCATTTCTTGCTACTGCCATATAGTGCCAGTTTCTGACTGGGAATTCCAAGAATATATTGGGGTTACAAATACCCTCATTTCTTGCTACTGCCATATAGTGCCAGTTTCTGACTGGGAATTCAAAGAATATATTGGGGTTACAAATACCCTCATTTCTTGCTACTGCCATATAGTGCCATTGTCTGACTGGGAATTCAAAGAATATATTGGGGTTACAAATACCCTCATTTCTTGCTACTGCCATATAGTGCCAGTTTCTGACTGGGAATTCAAAGAATATATTGGGGTTACAAATACCCTCATTTCTTGCTACTGCCATATAGTGCCATTGTCTGACTGGGAATGCAAAGAATATATTGGGGTTACAAATACCCTCATTTCTTGCTACTGCCATATAGTGTCATTGTCTGACTTGGAATTCAAAGAATATTTTGGGGTTACAAATACCCTCATTTCTTGCTACTGCCATATAGTGCCAGTTTCTGACTGGGAATTCAAAGAATATATTGGGGTTACAAATACCTTCAAGTCCTGCCACTGCCATATAGTGCCATTGTCTGACTGGGAATTCAAAGAATATATTGGGGTTACAAATACCCTCATTTCTTGCTACTGCCATATAGTGCCAGTTTCTGACTGGGAATTCAAAGAATATATTGGGGTTACAAATACCCTCATTTCTTGCTACTGCCATATAGTGCTATTGTCTGACTGGGTATTCAAAGAATATATTGGGGTTACAAATACCTTCAAGTCCTGCCACTGACATATAGTGCCAGTTTCTGACTGGGAATTCAAAGAATATATTGGGGTTACAAATACCTTCAAGTTCTGCCACTGCCATATAGTGCCAGTTTCTGACTGGGAATTCAAGGAATATATTGTGGTTACAAATACCCTCATTTCTTGCTACTGCCATATAGTGCCAGTTTCTGACTGGGAATTCAAAATGCGCAAGGCTCCCGGAAAGGGACGTGGACGAGGCCGTGGGCGAGGTCGGGGGAATGGTTCTGGGGAGCAAGGTAGCAGTGAAGCCACAGGGCTTCCCGTGTCTACTCCTGTGGGGCAGCAAGCATTGCGCCACTCCACAGTGCCAGGGTTGCTTGCCACATTAACTAAACTGCAGGGTACAAACCTTAGTAGGCCCGAGAACCAGGAACAGGTCTTGCAATGGCTGTCGGATAACGCTTACAGCACATTGTCCAGCAGCCAGTCAGGCTCTGCCTCCTCTCCTCCTATTACCCAACAGTCTTGTCCTCCTTCCTCCCAAAATTCCCAAGCTTCACAGAACAATAACCCCAACTGTCCCTGCTCCCCAGAGCTGTTCTCCGCTCCTTTCATTGTCCCTCAACCTGCCCCTCCATGTCGCGATTCCACGGACCTAACAGAGGAGCATCTGTATCCAGATGCTCAAACACTAGAGTCTCCTCCATCTCCGTTCGATTTGGTGGTGGATGACCAGCAACCCACCCTCATCGACGACGATGTGACGCAGTTGCCGTCAGGGCATCCAGTTGACCTGCGCATTGTGCGGGAGGAGGAGATGAGACAGGAGTTGGAAGAGGAAGTGGTGGATGATGAGGACACTGACCCGACCTGGACAGGGGGGATGTCAAGCTGGGAAAGTAGTGTGGATGTTGAGGCAGGTGCAGCACCAAAAAGGGTAGCTAGAGGCAGAGGCAGAGGTCAGCAGCTTAGGCGAAGCCAGGCCACACCCGGAATCTCCCAAGATGTTCCAGTTCGTACCCAGCCCCGAAAAACTCCCACCTCGAGGGCACGTTTCTCGAAGGTGTGGAGTTTTTTCAAGGAATGCGCCGAGGACAGATATAGTGTTGTCTGCACAATTTGCCTCTCGAAATTGATTAGGGGCTCTGAGAAGAGCAACCTGTCCACCACTTCAATGCGCCGTCATTTGGAATCCAAGCACTGGAATCAGTGGCAGGCAGCAACGGCAGGACAAAGGCCACCTGCCGTTCACGCCACTGCCTCTGCCTCTGCCACTGCCACTGCTCACTGTGCTGGCGATGCACTCCAGAGGATGAGCCAGGACACCACTTCATCTGCCTCCGCCACTTTGTTGTCTTCTTCCTCATCCTCCCCTGTTCCTGTCTTATCTCCTTCTCCTGCACCATCAAAGGCACCATCAGGCGCTTCTTTACAACAACCCACCATCTCTCAGACATTGGAGCGGCGGCAGAAATACACCGCTAACCACCCACACGCGCAAGCCTTGAACGCCAACATCGCTAAACTGCTGGCCCAGGAGATGTTGGCGTTCCGGCTTGTTGAAACTCCCGCCTTCTTGGACCTGATGGCAACTGCGGCACCTCGCTATGCCGTCCCTAGCCGTCACTACTTCTCCCGGTGTGCCGTCCCTGCCTTGCACCAGCACGTGTCACTCAACATCAGGCGGGCCCTTAGTTCCGCGCTTTGCACAAAGGTCCACTTGACCACCGACGCGTGGACAAGTGCATGCGGACAGGGACGCTACATTTCACTGACGGCACACTGGGTGAATGTAGTTGAGGCTGAGACTGCTTCCCAAACTGGCCCGGTGTACCTCGTCTCCCCGCCTAACATTCCTGGCAGGGACATGAGAAGAACACCCCCCTCCTCCTCCTTCTCCACCGCCTCCTCCTCCGCCACCGCCTCCTCCTCCGCCACCGTCTCCTCCTCCGCTGTTAGATTGACCCCAGCTACGAGTTGGAAACGTTGCAGCACTGGCGTTGGTAGACGTCAGCAGGCTGTGCTGAAGCTGATCAGCTTGGGGGACAGACAGCACACTGCCTCCGAGGTGAGGGATGCCCTCCTCAATGAGACGGCAATATGGTTTGAGCCGCTGCACCTGGGCCCAGGCATGGTCGTTTGTGATAACGGCCGGAACCTGGTTGCAGCTCTGGAGCTTGCCGGACTCCAACATGTTCCATGCCTGGCCCACGTCTTCAACCTAGTGGTGCAACGTTTCCTAAAGAGCTACCCCAATGTTCCAGAGCTACTGGTGAAAGTGCGGCGCATGTGCGCCCACTTTCGCAAGTCGACAGTAGCCGCTGCTAGCTTAAAATCTCTCCAGCAACGCCTGCATGTGCCACAACACCGGCTTTTGTGCGACGTCGCCACACGCTGGAACTCAACGTTTCAGATGTTGAATAGAGTGGTTGAGCAGCAGAGACCTTTGATGGAATACCAGCTACAAAACCCTAGGGTGCCACAAAGTCAGCTGCCTCAGTTTCTCATCCATGAGTGGCCATGGATGAGAGACCTTTGTGACATCCTACGGGTGTTTGAGGAGTCCACAAGGAGGGTGAGCTCTGAGGATGCGATGGTGAGCCTTACAATCCCGCTCTTGTGTGTTCTGAGAGAATCCTTGATTGACATCAGGGATAACTCAGATCACACAGAGGAGTCAGGGATAGCATCCGATCCATCACAGCTGGAGAGTAGGTCCACACATCTGTCCGCTTCATCACGTTTAATGGAGGAGGAGGAGGAGGAGGAGGAGGAAGAAGAGTTGTCCGATGATGTGATGGTGATACAGGAGGCTTCCGGGCAACTTCGAATCGTCCCATTGTTGCAGCGCGGATGGGTAGACATGGACGATGAGGAGGAAATGGAGATTGAACTTTCCGGTGGGGCCAGAGGAGTCATGCCAACTAACACTGTGGCAGACATGGCTGAGTTCATGTTGGGGTGCTTTATAACCGACAAGTGTATTGTCAAAATCATGGAGGACAACCAGTACTGGATCTTTGCTATCCTTGACCCCCGGTATAAAAACAACATCTCCTCTTTTATTCCGGTAGAGGGGAGGGCCAATCGCATCAATGCTTGCCACAAGCAATTGGTGCAGAATATGATGGAGATGTTTCCAGCATGTGACATTGGCGGCAGGGAGGGCAGTTCCTCCAGTAGGCAAACAAGTTCTCACCGGTCTACACAAACAAGGGGCACACTGTCTAAGGTCTGGGACACCTTGATGGCACCCCCTCGCCAAACTGCCGCCACGGAGGGTCCTAGTGTCACCAGGCGTGAGAAGTATAGGCGCATGTTGCGGGAATACCTTTCCGACCACAGCCCTGTCCTCTCCGACCCCTCTGCGCCCTACACGTATTGGGTGTCGAAGTTGGACCTGTGGCTTGAACTTGCCCTATATGCCTTGGAGGTGCTGTCCTGTCCTGCCGCCAGCGTCCTATCTGAGAGGGTGTTCAGTGCAGCCGGTGGCATTATCACTGACAAGCGCACCCGTCTGTCAGCTGAGAGTGCCGACCGGCTCACTTTGATAAAAATGAACCACCACTGGATAGAGCCTTCATTATCGTGCCCACCTGTGTAAAGCACCCCAACATGAAACTCCATGTCTGTGCTCAACCTCTCCAATTCCTCCGCATCCTCATACTCATCCATCATAAGCGTTGCACAATTCTGCTAATACTAGGCTCCCTCCACCCTGATTTCCCACAACTCTGCTGGTTAGAGGCTCCCTCCACCCTGATTTCCCCCAACTCTGCTGGTTAGAGGCTCCCTCCACCCTGATTTCCCACAACTCTGCTGGTTAGAGGCTCCCTCCACCCTGATTTCCCACAACTCTGCTGGTTAGAGGCTCCCTCCACCATGAATTTGGCCAAACTGGGGTTTTTAGAGGCTCCCTCCACCATGAATTGGTCCAAACTGGGCTGGTTAGAGGCTCCCTCCACCATGAATTGGTCCAAACTGGGCTGGTTAGAGGCTCCCTCCACCATGAACTTCCCATAGCTTGGTTGTTTAGAGGCTCCCTCCACCATGAATTGGTCCAAACTGGGCTGGTTAGAGGCTCCCTCCACCATGAATTGGTCCAAACTGGGCTGGTTAGAGGCTCCCTCCACCATGAACTTCCCATAGCTTGGCTGTTTAGAGGCTCCCTCCACCATGAATTGGTCTAAACTGGGCTCGTTAGAGGCTCCCTCCACCATGAATTGGTCCAAACTGGGGTTTTTAGAGGCTCCCTCCACCATGAATTGGTCCAAACTGGGCTGGTTAGAGGCTCCCTCCACCATGAATTGGTCCAAACTGGGCTGGTTAGAGGCTCCCTCCACCATGAATTGGTCCAAACTGGGGTTTTTAGAGGCTCCCTCCACCATGAATTGGTCCAAACTGGGCTGGTTAGAGGCTCCCTCCACCATGAATTGGTCCAAACTGGGCTGGTTAGAGGCTCCCTCCACCATGAATTTCCCAAAACTTGGCTGTTTAGAGGCTCCCTCCACCATGAATTGGTCCAAACTGGGCTGGTTAGAGGCTCCCTCCACCATGAATTTCCCAAAACTTGGCTGTTTAAAGGCTCCCTCCACCATGAATTGGTCCAAACTGGGCTGGTTAGAGGCTCCCTCCACCATGAATTGGTCCAAACTGGGCTGGTTAGAGGCTCCCTCCACCATGAATTGGTCCAAACTGGGCTGGTTAGAGGCTCCCTCCACCATGAATTGGTCCAAACTGGGGTTTTTAGAGGCTCCCTCCACCATGAATTGGTCCAAACTGGGCTGGTTAGAGGCTCCCTCCACCATGAATTTGGCCAAACTGGGGTTTTTAGAGGCTCCCTCCACCATGAATTGGTCCAAACTGGGCTGGTTAGAGGCTCCCTCCACCATGAACTTCCCATAGCTTGGCTGATTAGAGGCTCCCTCCACCATGAATTGGTCCAAACTGGGGTTTTTAGAGGCTCCCTCCACCATGAATTTTCCCAAACTGGGGTGTTTAGAGGCTCCCTCCACCATGAATTTGCCCAAACTCTGCTGGTTAGAGGCTCAATCCACCCTGATTTTCAAAACAAATGTTGGTGCCAACCTCAACTTACTACAAGGGCCAAATTCACTGCTGGTGACAAGCTCTCCTCACTCCAAGTGCCAAATACACATGTTTCAAGGTGTTTTCCTACTGTCTGAGAGGTGGTATTGAGTGTGTAAAGTGTGTAGTTGTTAGGCTGTGATGTTGGGGTAATGGAGGGTCTTTGGTGTGTTAGATGCCCCCAGACATGCGCCCCCTTCTGTCCCAGTGTCATTCCAGAGGTGTTGGCATCATTTCCTGGGGTGTCATAGTGGACTTGGTGACCCTCCAGACACGGATTTGGGTTTCCCCCTTAACAAGTATATGTTCCCCATAGACTATAATGGGGTTCGAAACCCGTTCGAACACACGAACAGTGAGCGGCTGTTCGAATCGAATTTCGAACCTCGAACATTTTAGTGTTCGCTCATCTCTAGTAGATATGTCACATATATAATAACATATAATGTATAATGGTAGATATGTCACATATATAATAACATATAATGTATAATGGTAGATATGTTACATATATAATAACATATAATGTATAATGGTAGATATGTCACATATATAATAACATATAATGTATAATGGTAGATATGTCACATATATAATAACATATAATGTATAATGGTCTGGTTTTCATTATCCAAAAACATTTCCCTGTAAAGCTAAGTAAATCCTTCTAGATGGCGCTATCACGTGTCCAGTGGTTACTCTGATTCCGTACAAGCTGTTCATACAATACTCGGCAGGTTCTTCCAGCAGTTGATCCCCTCACACTGCACATACAGATCATCTTTACCTTAGATCAGATGTAAAAAAAAAAAAAAATTGGGCTAACAAAGCAACTAACAAACAGTTAGTCATGTGAAAATATCCAAAAGAATCAAATTATGACCAAAAACCAGTAATAAAATAATTTCATTACCATAACTATAACACAAACAACATAAATATATATAGTGATGGGTACGTAAGAGAATCACCATAACACTGGGGTGGAGTGCTTGGCTGGGTAAGGCTTTCATGAGAAATTATTCTATTTTATCCCATTGAACTTCTATTAGGGTGCATTCACACAGAGTAACATGCCGTGTGACCTGGCACGTATATGCCGTGTGAGATTTTGAGCGCAATATATATGCTGCCATTGATTTCAATGGGAGCCTGGATTGTATACGCCGCGTTATTTTGCGGCCGTGATTTTGCAGCCGCAAAATATCGGCCGCAAAATAACGCGGTGTATAAGATGCTAACTCTCATTGAAATCAATGGGAGCGTTTACGGCGCGCAAACACTCACACGCCTTATACGTGCCACATCACGTGGCACGTTACTCCTTGTGAATGCACCCTTATTCTGTCATCAGAAACTCCACATTCAGCGGATTCACCATTCCCAAGGCAAGTGAGGAGAATAAAGCAAACACTAAAGGGGATCTGAGTTGTCATGAAAAGTTGAAATATCTACAGGGTCTTGCTGGGCAGTCTGTTCTCTGGCTGTGTGATGCCAACTGCAGCTTTGGATAGTAGTAAAGCATCTACACTTTTCGTCAAGTGACAGATACCATGCCCCCTTGTTAAAGCCCTGTCCCTTAGCTGCCAAAACACTTCTCGTCAACACACCCCAACACGTTGGCATTTCTGAATCAGTTCTGAAGGGAAACCTCTAAAGTATAGATTCATTGCTAATATTATGTAGAACCATCTTTGAGACATTAGATCTTCTATTCTTTGCCTCTTATCACTTTGGTTTCCCTTCTTCGAAGGTTCTCCAGCTCTTTTTTAAGGGATGGCGCCATAAACTGGACAATATCTTCCAGGCTCAGTCACATCAGAGGTTTATGTTTGTCTTTAGAAGAATGTGTTTTCTACATTACTGTACGGCTTGCAGTGACTTGTTAGCTTTTGGAGCAGAAGACTGGCATTGGGCGCTTTATTTCAGTGATCCTTATTTATTGTAGGTTTACACAACAGGAATCCATCTGATCCCCCTGTACATTACTAGCGGCATCTCTGTAAGCTATACACACAGTGGCCAGTATAATCTCAGCATATACTTAATCCTACACATAAAGAAGCTGAGATATGACCTGATCCCTAATTCAGCCGATGTCTACCATATTCTGGTGCAACAAACCCATATTATTAACCCTTCTATGTCTGAGTATTCTTATTTGGCAGTATTTTCCACACATGCCTATAACTTTTGCACAGAGCAGTAGTTATGTCTAATGCTGAGGATGGTGATATTTCTACATACCATAAAAGTGCAGGGTTAGCCTTTTCTAACATGATTATTTTAATACTCAAAAAGGGAACAAATCTCTTACATATTTCATCCAATGAGAATGGTGCCTTTCGGGCTTCACTTCCAACCAGAACCGCTAACAGTTTATTATGTATTTATACCCAAACAGAACATTTCATACAAAGAATTATCTTAAAGGGGTATTCTCACGTCGCATACTCACCAGTCTTCAATGCTGTAAATTCTTCTTTCTTCCGGCTTTGTTGTGTCATTGGTGGGCAGGGTTACATATGAAAAGCCTGTGGCGATAAGACGCCGCTTCTATGCCGCTGGCCCTGCGTGTGCTCACCTGATGCAGCTAGGCATCGAATGTACAGCCTTCACAATGCAATACAGACCCGGCATCCGCTGTAATAGAGAGGCGGATGCTGGGGAGGGTTAGACGCCGGCACAGATGCCTGCAACATCGCTACGCTCCAGCCCTGCATGAAGCCAGCAGCGGCAGGAGCGATGCTGCTATTCCGCTCCTCTGCCCTCCCCTCCCCTCCGGAATAGCAGCATCGCTCCTGCCGCTGCTGGCTTCATGCAGGGCTGGAGCGTAGCGATGTTGCAGGCATCTGTGCCGGCGTCTAACACTCCCCAGCATCCGCCTCTCTATTACAGCGGATGCCGGGTCTGTATTGGTGGCCCTCCCCCCCCTCCCCAGGCTCGCTCCCGTGCACTTAGCCCATCCTCCCTCCCCCCTCAGAGCAGCAGATACATCACTTGACTTTTGACCAGATAAGTCCAGGACTGTGTCAACAGAGAGATGAATAAAGTAAGATAGTGGAGAAACAAAGCAGTTTTGCTGAAGCAATGTATTTAGGAAAAGTCTTACATGCACAATATCAAGCAGTATAGATAGGATCCTTGTGACGGGACAACCCCTTTAATCTACATACACACAGGACATTTGTCTTAGACCTTATACAATTGCACATCTGGGAAAGATCAGCAGTTACTAAGCAAAGTGAAATTATGTTTCATCAGACTGTATATACACTGCACAGATGACTATTACAGATACAAGTCTGGACCATGTAGACCGGCTGCCTTGGTGCATAAATGGGGATATAAAATGGATGTTTTGATGTTTCTTGCACCTTGTACTGGTTTTCCAGATATCTGTGCATCCAAGTCAATGGGACTTCTCAGAGGTCATGGGAGGCAATTAAATCTGAGTTATGTATCTGGTGATCGGTGGCAGGTCCAATAAACAAAAAAAGTTCGGTATTTGTTGGATGGAGGAGGAAACCTGGTCTGACCATTGTATTATATCACCAAAGGAATCCCTTATACTGCAATGCTTCATGTATAAGATGTATGATAATGTATCCTCTATGCTGTAATATATACTAAGGAATATTTTGGTCTTTCAGTTCAGTAAGAAATATGGCTCAGTGTACACTGTGTATTTTGGACACTATCCAGTAGTTGTCCTGTGTGGTTACGACACTGTCAAAGAAGCGTTACTTGATCGAGCAGAAGAATTTGGTGGTCGGGGGAGGATTCCTACTTTTGATGATTTTTTTAAAGGATATGGTAAGTTTGTCAGTATTCTGTACATGTACAGCGATGTATGGAGAGGTTCACACTGGAGTACAATACACAATATATCATGATTTTTGTTTCAGGGGCAAGTTTTAGCAACGGAGAAAGATGGAGGGATCTTCGCAGATTTTCCCTTACAATTCTAAGGAATTTTGGCATGGGAAAGAAAACCATTGAAGAAAGAATCCAAGAAGAGGCGCAATTTCTTATAGAAGAGATAAGATCACACAAAGGTACAAAACCATTTACCAACACAAATTACAGAGTGTAGAGGTCATTGTATTACTACATTACATGGTATATATTATACAGCATTACTGTATGCTCAAGTATATTAATTATATACTGATCCCCTTCCTTCCTCCCTCCCCTTCCTTCCCTTCCTTCCCTTCCTTCTTTCCTTCCCTTCCCTTCCTTCCTCAGTCCTGGTTGTACAGTGTAGTCAGGTCAGAAGGAAAATCACCAAATGCTCTTTAATCCCAGGACCAGAATCTTCCAGTCTTGATGGCCGACCAATACACACAAGTATATGCACTTAGTAAATGACTTCCGACCTCCAGAGTTACACACATGAGTTGGTGGCCATCAATCCTTTTCCCACAGTAGACTCTCCCTGACACACTCATAGACTAGGTCTCCTCCGGCTTCTCATGACGTGGTAGTTGTTTTTCGGAATGACATGGACCGACCAACCCAATGGACTCAGCATATGGACAAACTCTTCATATTGGCTCACCCAGGATGGCGTGAAATCTGCCCTTATACAGCGCACCTTCACCCTCTTGTTACCCAAAGGTCACATCATAGCTAGTATGGAATCATTCCATAGGACATGCCGAACTCAACCATCCATGGTACTACAGCTGGATGTGACCGACCTTCTACCGTCACACACTACCTGCAGAGGAAATACAACACTATACAATGTCCATCACCATCTGTTATACAGACTGTCTGCTGGCAGCTACAATGTAACTGATGAATGAACTCCGTGTCTCGGGGGATACTAATCTGTCTTGGGACACTGTATATGGTCCTCTAAGTCACCCTCCTAAGATCACCTCTCCTACTTACACCTCCTTCCCTTTATATCTCTTCTGTCCTTTCACCCCTTTTTGCTTATTGGAAAAAATAAAATCTTCTCCAGTTAACAATGATTTTTTTTCTATGTTGTTTCTACAGAACAATTCTTTGACCCAACCAAATTTTTAGTGCAGGGAGTTGCAAATCACCTGCATCAGATTTAGCACCCACTAAATGAGAATAGGGCATGAGTAACAATAGCAGATGCCAAGGTATCAGTCATACTAATGTGTTTGACGGGGTCACATTTAATGATGCAGAGGAGGGGAGACGAAGGAAGAGGAGGGAAGAGTGGCACAGAGCAGGCGAGAGGAGGGCAGAGGAGGGGAGAAGAGGAGAAAGGAGGGCAGAGGAAGACAGAGGAGGGCAGAAGGGGGAGAGGAAGGGAGTGGAGAGAAGAGCTTTTTCCATGGTTCCAGTCTTTGTCCACAGTGCACAACATAATCCAGAAGTTTACACCCCATGGCATTGTAGCTAATCTATGTGGACGGAAGAGAGAAATTGCTGAAAGGTTGTAACGCAGGATAGTCTGCATGGTGGATAAACAGCCCCACTCATGTTCCATGTCCTGCAGGCTCAGTGGGCATCAGTGTCAGCGCCAACTATATGCCAGGAGACCCCACTGACACATAGACATAAAAAAGCTAGACTGCAGTTTACAGCCAAAATGTACATGAGTAAGCCAAAATCCTACTGAGAAAATGTCTTGTGTATAGATGAGACCAAGACAGAGTTTTTTTTAGAAAAGCCCATCACTTTACTGTTTACCGAAAACAGAATAAGACCTGTTCAGAAAACAGCACAGGACCAACAGTGATAGATGAGGGAGGGTCAACGATGTTTTGGGTTGTTTTGCTGCACTGTGTGCCTAGACTGTGTGCAAGGATTCATGAAAACTGAAGATTAGCAAAGGATTTTGGATAGCAATGTAGGACTCAGGGTCAGAAAGCTGGGTTTGCTTCCTAAGTCATGGGTCTTCCAGCAGGACAATGACCCCAAACATTCTTCAAAAAGCCCCCGGAATTGAATGGAAACAGAGCGATGGGGAGTTCTGAAGTGGCCACAAGTGGCTAAATCCCATTGAACACCTGGGGAGAGATCTTGATATTTCTATTGGGAGATGAGAAGGCAACTCCGAAATATGAGAGACCTGGAGCGGTCTGCTAAAGAAGAGGGGTCCAAAACTCCAGTTCAGAGGTGTAAGGAGCTTCTTGGGGGCTCTAGGAAGCCATTGATTTCAGTTATTTTTATTTCCAAAGGATGAGCAACAAAATATTAAGCTGATGGCTCCAGTCATTTTCCCTGAACCATTTTTGGAGTTCTGCATGAAATTATATACTTTTTGGCTTTAATTTCTTTGGGGTTTTTTATACATATTTTTTTAATGCGTAAACATGTGTTATTGGAATAATTTTCCAGGAGAAAAAGTTTATTTTTTGGAAAAATTTCAGAAGTGCCAAAACGCCCATGACTGTATATGTTCATTATTGTGTCCACTTCAAATGTAATTAATAAGTAAGAAGGGTCACAAACTCCCTAGTCACAAAATATTTTATAAGCCTCCGGCTAAGAGTCACGTTATGACCTCTGACACGCACTAATAAAGCTTTCCTATTGGTTTATAAGGTACTTTGCCTCTTTATATCTCCCATGTCTTGGTCCTGTAAGTGTCTGGAAGACATTGGAGGTAGTTTGGCAGTGACAACACCTGAGTGATTGGTCCTTCGGTCCTGCCCATATGTCAGACATGGATCTTTTGCTTTCCCAGTATATTAGTTACTAGGTTAGTATTACTACTATTACTTACAATGAGTAATGTGTATCTCTTATTCCAGATGAAGGATATGCTGCCCTCAGTCATGCACTATGTACCAGGACCCCACCAGAGAATCAACAAAAACTTGCGTAAAGTCACAGATTTCATTGAGACGCGAATCAAGATGAATGAGGAGTCATTTGATCCAAACTCACCCAGAGATTACATTGACTGCTTTCTTATAAAACAGCAGCAGGTAAGTGAATGAGGATTAGGAGAGGGGTAATAAATGTAAGTGGTCGGGGGCCACCTGTATATGGTTGGGTTAGAATTAGAGATAAGCGAACACTGTTCAGATCAGCCATTCCGAACAGCACGCTCCCATAGAAATGAATGGAAGCAGCTGGCACGTACACTTTGCCGGCGGCCGGTCGCTTAACCCCCCGCGTGCCGGCTACGTCCATTCATTTCTATGGGAGTGTGCTGTTCGGAACGGCTGTTCCGAACAGTGTTCGCTCATCTCTAGTTAGAATCCAATGGCCTATCCCAATACAATAGCTGGCTGTAGGCTCGGCCTTCTTAAAGTCCATCTGATTCACAAATCCAATGGGTACAAAGTGGTACAGAAGGGTTTTTGCCAATGCGGGTCAACATATTATTGGGTAATGCAAAATAAAATACTTGTGGTCCAGTAGTTGGTGTTATTACCAGGATACAATTTGTTAAATCTAAAGCCAAGTCCATAAAAGAAATTGTGTCCATGTCCTATTGTTGTAAGTCATTATAGGGGTGGGATATTTGGGAGCTACTTTAGAAATTTATTATTTACTCGTGTCTTTAACTTGGTCAGATACATCTTAAAACTTTCACCCCCAAATGGAACATCCCTTTAAATCATAATCCTATACATTGTGTCTACAGGAACAAGACAATACTAACTTTAACAAGAGAAACATGATAATGACTATACTCAATATATTTTTTGCCGGGACGGAAACAGTCAGCAGCACTCTAAGACATGGATTTATGTTACTTATGAAATACCCCGATATACAAGGTCAGTAAGAAACCAGAAATGCACCCCTGGTAATAACCTCTTGTTAGAAGGGTCTAGTCAGTAAGAGATGACTTTATCTGCCGCACGAGCACAAATAACATGACGTGTTACATAGATTGTATTCATTTTATCAGCCTGTCCATGTAACAATTTGCTTCTATCTTGTCAGATACAGTAAGTTATTTATTTTTTTTTTTTAATGTAGATTGTGAGCCCCACATAGAGCTCACAATGTACATTTTCCCTATCAGTATGTTTTTTTTTTTTTTTTTTTGGAATATGGGATGGAAATCCATGCAAACACGGGGAGAACATACAAACTCCTTGCAGATGGTTTTCTGCCCTTGGTGGGATTTGAACACCAGGACTCCAGAGCTGCAAGGCTGCAGTGCTAACCACTGAGCCACCGTGTGGCCCCTACAGTAAGTTACTTTTGACCTAATAATATAGTTTTTCAAATTGGGACAGTGGAAAGAGCTGGAATGATGACAGTCTCCTACCCTCCCCACTTCTCTTCCCCTCCACATTCCTCCATTTTACTTCTTATAAAACTTATGTTGTTAAAATCTGATTGGCTGACGCACTTGTGGGCAAGTACAAGGTAAATAAAGAACCTAAATGGAGACTGCACTGGAGCTCGGGCTGAACGGAGAGGTGAGTATACAGTGTTTATTATTTTAAGTCTTGCTCTGGGGTGAAAAAAGGAACTGGAACTGCCCTCTAATTAGAGTTTAATAATTGTTTATTATTTCCCCCAATATTTCTTTCCCAGCTAAAGTGCATGAGGAAATAGACCGTGTGATTGGTGACGGCCGCATCCCAAACATCGAGGACCGCAGCCAAATGCCATATACAGATGCTGTAATCCATGAGATCCAGAGATTTGCTGATCTGCTCCCCATGAATGTTCCTCACACAACCACCAGAGATGTTACCTTCAAGGGATACACTATTCCTAAGGTAGGAGAAGGAAAAACTGGAAAACCAGGGAAACCGCTCTATAAACTCACAACTCCCTTGCACAAGAGATGTGTCTGGTGTCGCAGAGCTGTCTCTTTCATATAAAGGCGGCCAACCTGCAAAGCCAGATACAAACCATGAACAACTGGCCCTGCTTCTGTATAAATGGAGACCATTTCTTATTTCTTACAACCTCTTTAACAGGGTTCTCCAGGAATTTTTTATTTATAGCGCATCTTAGGCCATAAATATCTGATCATTAGGGGGAAGGGCAGATCAGTTGTATGAGGCCACTTCCAATGCCAGCACTATACGCACCCCGGGGCTAGAAGCTAATGGCCGGTCCCTGTATAGTGGCTGGTTGAAGGTAATGACTTCAGTGGAGGCTAAGCTGAAGTATTGGGGTCTGGCCATCTGTTTCTGGCTCTGTGCCCGTTACTGTGTATAGTATAAGCCTCAGAACATGGTCACCAGCATCTGTGCACTACACCCATCAGATATTTATAGCCTTCACTAAGGATAAACCATAAACTAAAAACTCCTGGACACCCCCTACATGTGTATGCTTATAATGGCGGCCAACACATTAGGTAGCAGTGGTGGATTATTGGACAACAACCACTGAATATTGGCATTTATAGTCATGCAGAATGGCCATACTTTTCCAGTGTCACTGGAAAGAACAAATTATCTTTTTTGGAATTTTCTTTTTTGACAATGATGAGAAATCTTTTTGCCTGACTCTTGGATAAATTGTCATTATGATCAGTGTAATGTGTATGAGCACCTTTAGTTTATTAGATATGATGTGTCCTCATATTGTGGTGGGTCATCCATTGAGCAGCCCCTTAGTCGGTGACCTGGGGAATCCATCATCTGCACTAACCTGGGTTACAGATGATACAATAGAAGTCATTTTACCATAAGAGTATTTTCCATCCCTCATGTGTCTAGGGTACAGACATCTATCCATTGCTGTGTACGGTTCATCAAGACCCCACAAAGCTTTCCCACCCTGACAAGTTTGACCCCAACAATTTCTTAGACAACAAGGGATGTTTTAAGAAGAACGAGTCCTACATGCCGTTTTCTGCAGGTATTAACAGAATGTAAATCACTTTGTCTACATAAGCCAATGGATGGTTTCTAAGACACTGACGGCTAATGGAGTTCTGGGAGATTGGGAGGAAGTTCAAGGATATTGAATGGACCAAAGGAAGAAAGGTAACAAAGGCCAAACTAATACAGTGGCTGCGGTATCAAGGAGGGTTTAAAGGGAATTTTGGCCTCTGCCATCCTTCTGATCATGGGGGACTTGACATTGAACACTATGGATAGGGTACAAGTGGGCTATGCTGCAATATGAGACACAACCCATTGGCTTGAATGTGATTATTTCATAAAGAAAGTAGCCATGTCTTTTTAATCTTCTGCAGTCTAGTTAAGGTGGATTTGTTCACTCCTGATAATTTTTATGTATTTTTCTCTTACTAAAAAAAATAGTAAAATCCAAACAATGAAAATATAGAATATAAAATGTAGGAAGAAACAAAAAGTATGGTGTGTGAACAGCCTCATAAAATAGGGGTGAGAACGTACACACCAACCTGTGGACCTTGAGACGTAGACAGGAATCTCACAGATCTCCAGCTTATTCCACAACCCTAGGATGGGAGTATTGCATCAAACAATCCAAGTAAAAGAGGCCGTGATATAGGAAAGGGAGAGAAGAGGGAAATCTTGTATAATTGAGGTAAAGTCCTCAGGGGCTTGTTGGACCAAACTTATGGTCCACCTAAACTGGTAACATATTGCAAGGCCCTAGATATAGTGACATAGGGTATAATGAAGTCTGAAGCTAGAAGGTAAAGTAAGAAAAGAGCTTTGCAGTCTATAAAGTAACATATACAACATGAGATCCGAAAGGCACCGGGTGGTGGGTATGGAGAGCGTCATCTGAATAGCCAAATATGTGAGAATGAGCAAAGAGGTCAAGAAGTCTAAGATAGAACATGAGTGTAGGAAAGGTCAGGGGGGGGGGGGTAATAAATATGAGTGTGTATCGGGAGGGGGGAACTGCATCCACTAGATTCTGAGGGCAGATTTAAGGTCTGTGGTCTTATGGATGGATAACCCTGGTTCCCATGTGTGGAGAAGCTGGGCTCTGTTCTTAGTGCCCCATTATACCAGTTCCTCCATTCTATACACTTGGCGATTCCTTGCCACTGATTCCTAGTAGGGGGATGAACATGTTGTTTGTTCTCTACCATCTTGTCACAGTTTTATATGAGTTCATCTGAAAGTTTACACCGCGGACCAGAGTTACTGTATAGAGTCCTTCCCTTGTTGAACTTCTCCCAGGCTTCAACAAGCCATTATATTGAAGGTGCAGCCTCCAGGAGAAGCCACATTCATTTGATATCAACATTTCTCAGCTTGCAGTAGGTGAACCCCAGGTGGAACATTATGCAGATCCAGGGGTAAAAACCAATGGTCTCTATTACATGGAGGTCACCCTGCCCAAGATGGATGCTCACACATGACATGCTCACTTTCAGCATCCTCTTCTGGGCTCAGGCTGACATCAAACTTCCATGGATCACCAGTGGGGCATGGCAACACATGGGACCGGGGCAAAGCAACAAGATGTTGGCACACCCTATGTGACCAATGAGGCCCAATCACAAGTCTCAGATGTGACCTCAGGGCATTTGATGTCAGTCGGAGGCAGGAAAAGGCTAGAAGAGGAGGCCAAGGAAGTGCCAGATGTCCAGGAGAGTTGAGGTAATGCAGCCATAAGTGTCTGTCATACATTCTCACCTCCCCTGGGCCTCCACTTATTATACGCTGGGGTCTTTATATTTATATATATCTAAATGGGTGTTTGATCATTGTAGCAAGGACTAGGAGAAAGAAAAGCATGCTGGGTAATATCATGGGGTACGTGGAGACAGTATACACAATTTTGGTGATATTAAATCAGCCCAATGTAATTTGTAGCTAATGGGTTTCTCTCTCATTAGGGAAGCGGGTATGTCTTGGAGAAGGTTTGGCCAAGATGGAGCTGTTTCTTTTCCTAACAACCATCTTACAGCGCTTCAGATTACGTCCAGAGAGAGAGTTCACAGACAACGACATTAAACCCTTTATGACTGGCTTTGCAAATGTTCCTAAATTTTACTGAATGTCCTTCATCCCCCGAATGTGATGTTGGATGGAGAGGATGTGCGTCAGATGCAGCGAATAAGCTTCAGTCATGTGATCTGTGGAGTAGAGAGATGGGTCACATGGATGGAGTAATGGAATAACCAAAAGTCACAGATTGTTCAGTGTATCACATGTGTAATATCCTGTGGAGAACATATAATGTATAATGGTAGATATGTTACATATATAATAACATATAATGTATAATGGTAGATATGTCACATATATAATAACATATAATGTATAATGGTAGATATGTTACATATATAATAACATATAATGTATAATGGTAGATATGTTACATATATAATAACATATAATGTATAATGGTAGATATGTCACATATATAATAACATATAATGTGTAATGGTAGATATGTTACATATATAATAACATATAATGTATAATGGTAGATAATATGTTACATATATAATAACTAGAGATGAGCGAACACTAAAAGGTTCGAAATTCGATTCGAACAGCCGCTCACTGTTCGAGTGTTCGAATGGGTTTCGAACCCCATTATAGTCTATGGGGAACATAAACTCGTTAAGGGGGAAACCCAAATTCGTGTCTGGAGGGTCACCAAGTCCACTATGACACCCCAGGAAATGATACCAACACCCTGGAATGACACTGGGACAGCAGGGGAAGCATGTCTGGGGGCATAAAAGTCACTTTATTTCATGGAAATCCCTGTCAGTTTGCGATTTTCGCAAGCTAACTTTTCCCCATAGAAATGCATTGGCCAGTGCTGATTGGCCAGAGTACGGAACTCGACCAATCAGCGCTGGCTCTGCTGGAGGAGGTGGAGTCTAAGATCGCTCCACACCAGTCTCCATTCAGGTCCGACCTTAGACTCCGCCTCCTCCGGCAGAGCCAGCGCTGATTGGCCGAAGGCTGGCCAATGCATTCCTATGCGAATGCAGAGACTTAGCAGTGCTGAGTCAGTTTTGCTCAACTACACATCTGATGCACACTCGGCACTGCTACATCAGATGTAGCAATCTGATGTAGCAGAGCCGAGGGTGCACTAGAACCCCTGTGCAAACTCAGTTCACGCTAATAGAATGCATTAGCCAGTGCTGATTGGCCAGAGTACGGAATTCGGCCAATCAGCGCTGGCCAATGCATTCTATTAGCCCGATGAAGTAGAGCTGAATGTGTGTGCTAAGCACACTCATTCAGCACTGCTTCATCACGCCAATACAATGCATTAGCCAGTGCTGATTGGCCAGAGTACGGAATTCGGCCAATCAGCGCTGGCTCTGCTGGAGGAGGCGGAGTCTAAGATCGCTCCACACCAGTCTCCATTCAGGTCCGACCTTAGACTCCGCCTCCTCCAGCAGAGCCAGCGCTGATTGGCCGAATTCCGTACTCTGGCCAATCAGCACTGGCTAATGCATTGTATTGGCGTGATGAAGCAGTGCTGAATGTGTGTGCTTAGCACACACATTCAGCTCTACTTCATCGGGCTAATAGAATGCATTGGCCAATCAGCGCTGGCCAATGCATTCTATTAGCTTGATGAAGCAGAGTGTGCACAAGGGTTCAAGTGCACCCTCGGCTCTGATGTAGCAGAGCCGAGGGTGCACAAGGGTTCAAGTGCACCCTCGGCTCTCCTACATCAGAGCCGAGGGTGCGCTTGAACCCTTGTGCACACTCTGCTTCATCAAGCTAATAGAATGCATTGGCCAGCGCTGATTGGCCAGAGTACGGAATTCGGCCAATCAGCGCTGGCCAATGCATCCCTATGGGAAAAAGTTTATCTCACAAAAATCACAATTACACACCCGATAGAGCCCCAAAAAGTTATTTTTAATAACATTCCCCCCTAAATAAAGGTTCTCCCTAGCTATCCCTGCCTGTACAGCTATCCCTGTCTCATAGTCACAAAGTTCACATTCTCATATGACCCGGATTTGAAATCCACTATTCGTCTAAAATGGAGGTCACCTGATTTCGGCAGCCAATGACTTTTTCCAATTTTTTTCAATGCCCCCGGTGTCGTAGTTCCTGTCCCACCTCCCCTGCGCTGTTATTGGTGCAAAAAAGGCGCCAGGGAAGGTGGGAGGGGAATCGAATTTTGGCGCACTTTACCACGCGGTGTTCGATTCGATTCGAACATGGCGAACACCCTGATATCCGATCGAACATGTGTTCGATAGAACACTGTTCGCTCATCTCTAATAATAACATATAATGTATAATGGTAGATAATATGTTACATATATAATAACATATAATGTATAATGGTAGATATATCACATATATAATAACATATAATGTATAATGGTAGATATGTTACATACATAATAACTAGAGATGAGCGAACAGTGTTCTATCGAACTCATGTTCGATCGGATATTAGGCTGTTCGGCATGTTCGAATCGAATCGAACACCGCGTGGTAAAGTGCGCCATTACTCGATTCCCCTCCCACCTTCCCTGGCGCCTTTTTTGCTCCAATAACAGCGCAGGGTAGGTGGGACAGGAACTACGACACCGGTGACGTTGAAAAAAGTAGGCAAAACCCATTGGCTGCCGAAAACATGTGACCTCTAATTTAAAAGAACAGCGACGCCCAGCTTCGCGTCATTCTGAGCTTGCAATTCACCGAGGACGGAGGTTTCCGTCCAGCTAGCTAGGGCTTAGATTCTGGGTAGGCAGGGACAGGCTAGGATAGGAAGGAGAAGACAACCAACAGCTCTTATAAGAGCTAAATTCCAGGGAGAAGCTTGTCAGTGTAACGTGGCACTGACGGGCTCAATCGCCGCAACCCAGCTTTCCCAGGATCCTGAATGGAATACACTGTCAGTGTATTCCCGTATACCCGATATATACCCCCGATACCCGTTCCAACGGTGTGCCCCCCCACCTTCACCCCAGAAATACCCTGCAAGTCCCCTAGCAATAGGATTGGGGCTATATACACCCACTATTTTTGCTACTGCCATATAGTGCCATTGTCTGACTGGGAATTCAAAGAATATATTGGGCTTACATATAACTTCAATTCCAGGGAGAAGCTTGTCAGTGTAACGTGGCACTGACGGGCTCAATCGCCGCAACCCAGCTTTCCCAGGATCCTGAATGGAACACACTGACAGTGTATTCCCGTATACCCCATATATACACCCCAAATCCCCGTTCCAACGGTGTGCCCCCCCACCTTCACCTCAGAAATACCCTGCAAGTCCCCTAGCAATAGAATTGGGGCTATATACACCCACAATTTTTGCTACTGGTATATAGTGCCATTGTCTGACTGGGAATTCAAAGAATATATTGGGGTTATGTGCACCCACAATTTTTACTACTGGTATACAGTGCCATTGTTTGACTGGGAATTCAAAGAATATATGGGGGTTACGTGCACCCACAATTTTTGCTACTGCTATACAGTTCCATTGTCTCACTGGGAATTCAAAGAATATATGGAGGTTATGTGCACCCACAATTTTTAATACTGGTATACAGTGCCATTGTCTGACTGGGAATTCAAAGAATATATTGGGGTTATGTGCACCCACAATTTTTACTACTGGTATACAGTGCCATTGTCTCACTGGGAATTCAAAGAATATATTGGGGTTATGTGCACCCACAATTTTTACTACTGGTATACAGTGCCATTGTCTGACTGGGAATTCAAAGAATATATGGGGGTTATGTGCACCCACAATTTTTAATACTGGTATACAGTGCCATTGTCTGACTGGGAATTCAAAGAATATATTGGGGTTATGTGCACCCACAATTTTTACTACTGGTATACAGTGCCATTGCCTGACTGGGAATTCAAAGAATATATGGGGGTTACGTGCACCCACAATTTTTGCTACTGCTATACAGTTCCATTGTCTCACTGGGAATTCAAAGAATATATGGGGGTTACGTGCACCCACAATTTTTAATACTGGTATACAGTGCCATTGTCTGACTGGGAATTCAAAGAATATATGGGGGTTATGTGCACCCACAATTTTTACTACTGGTATTTAGTGCCATTGTCTGACTGGGAATTCAAAGAATATATGGGGGTTATGTGCACCCACAATTTTTAATACTGGTATACAGTGCCATTGTCTGACTGGGAATTCAAAGAATATATTGGGGTTATGTGCACCCACAATTTTTACTACTGGTATACAGTGCCATTGTCTGACTGGGAATTCAAAGAATATATGGGGGTTATGTGCACCCACAATTTTTAATACTGGTATACAGTGCCATTGTCTCACTGGGAATTCAAAGAATAATTTGGGGATTCATTCACCCTACATCTCAGGCTCTTGCCATATTCACCCAGGTTGTCAGTGCTGCACCAGCTCGTTCCCAGACAGCTCGTCCCGAAAAACACGTTACCTATATAGAGGATTTGGACAATGAAGACAACATGTTCTAAATCTAATGTCTGCACCTTCTCCAGAATTAAAATAAAGGCAGCGTTTAACTTTCAAATAGCACTGCACAAAGGAAGAGCTTATCAGCTTGTCTCATGACATGCTACTGAAAAGTTTAATTTGTGTATCTTAATGTAAATATAGTTGTATAAGCTTTTTGGGTTTTAGGCACTGCCAAGTTATTTATTACCACCCGCTCCCTTATAATGATGATGACGCCAAAGTCACTGTGGGTGTTCAGAGCTCACAGCTTTGGGTGACATTTGTCTTGCTCTCTGTCGGTACCAGCTGTCTTTTTGGATACCGTAAAGTTATGTTGACTTTATTAACAGCTATAGAAGCTTTAGCCAGGTTGTGACGGTGTGTAACCCTAACAACACTAAGTGGGACACACATTAATAGTCAGTCTATGTACGCTAAACGTATCACTGAAGTAATTTTTTTTCCCTCTCCCCTAATATAAGAAAGGAACAGACATTAGACCTAGACCGGGGTTCGAGGCTTGAAAAAATCCAGTATTATTTGTTCTTCATGATGTGAAATATGTGTTGAAAAGCAACCCAAGATGAAGTCAGCCATGTGTGCCAGTGTGTTACTTGGCATGCCTTTGCTGGCCCCAACTGTAAGGGTCACTCTCCATTTCCTCCATTTTCCACTCCCCTTCACACCATTTGTGGTGAAGCAATGGGATGCACTGAAGTGCACCCTCTAGCCTCGTGTGGGATAGGGACATCAGATGCCACTCCAACCCCCTCGTCTTCCTCCGCCAGCCAACGGTGCGAAGATGAGAGGAGTGTGCTCTGAATGTTTTCTGCCTAGCAGAGGCTAGTTCTCACTTACGAAAATGGCCCCACTTTGACCTGTATATCAGGCACAATGGTGTAGGTTTCAAAGAAACATGGCACCAACAAGTTGGAAAACGTGGGCCATGCGTGGACCGTGTTTGAGTCTGGCAAGCTCCAGATCTGCTACCAGGTTCCAGCCATTATCACAGGCGCAAAAATGCCAGGCCCCAGGTGTAGCAGGGAAAAAAAAATGCCATCTCAGCCAGGATGGCATCCCTGACCTCGGAGGCACTGTGCTGTCTGTCCCCCAAGCTGATCAGTTTCAGCACGGCCTGCTGACATCTCCCCATGCCAGTGTTACAGTGTTTTCCGCTAGTAGCTGGGGTGGAGGTTGCAGCTTCGTAGGGTTTCAGTCTACTCCTGCCATGAATTTTGGCCTGGGAGAGGAGATAGGCCACCCCAGTTTGCACCCGGGGAACAGACTCCACCACATTCACCCTGCCTGTCATTAAAGATAAGCACTGCAGCATCCCTGACCACAGGCGCTTGTCCATGTGTCGGTGGTCAAGTGGACCTTGCAGCAAAGCGCAGAGCTCTGGGCCCGACTGATGTTATGGGACACATGCAGGCGCAAGGCAGAGACAGCACACCAAGAGAAGTAGTAACGGCTAGGCCCAGCATAGGGAGGTGCCCCAGCTGCCATCTGCTGACGGAAGGCCTGGGTCTCCAGAAGCATAAACAAACACCAACATCTCCAGGGCCAGCAGTTTATCGATGAGGCTGTTACAGGCTTGGGCATGGGGGTGGGTTGTATTGTACTTCTGCCTGCAATGAAAAGCTTGGGAAATGTGGAGTGGCTGGGAAGAGGCGCATGATGGTGCAGGCCAAAAGGGCGCATGAGGGTGAACTCCCCAATGTGTCAGAGATAGGTGTGTAGGTGTCCTTGCATCATATACTTGCACCATATTTGGCTTTGGAAGTTAATTTTGTGCCAAAAAGTGGTTAAGACAGCGATCCCTCAGCTACTCCCGTTACACTGTCTATTGAAGTTACCATCTGTGGAAGTGGACCACCATTTCTAAGATCCCAAAGGAAGCAGGCAAGAGATGTGCAGTTCAGAAAAAAAGATGAGAAAATAAGTTTAGGCTGTAGAGCACAGAGGGATCGGAGAGGACAGAGCTGGTGTCGGCCAGGTATTCCCACAACATGCGCCTATACTTGTCCCTCCTGGTGACACTAGGCCCCTGAGTGGCAGTAATTTGTCCAGGGGGGCCATTAACGTGTTCCAGACCTAGGAATAAGTCTTCCAACAGGGTAGAGTTTTGCATGCCTTTGCTTCTACCCACTGTTTTTGCTGCTTAGCTTCCCTCCACATCTACTCTGCTTTCACCCCTAAACATCACCCCAGTTTATGCCTTTGCTTCTACCCAGGTTTTTTGTTGATTTAGCTTCCCTCTACATCTACACTGCTTTAGCCCCTAGACATCACCCCTGTCCATGTGGGGTCGGTGGCCTCGTCATCCACCAACTCCTCTTCCAATTGCGCACTGCCCCCTTACTGCAAACCGCACATGACCACAGCTTGCCTTGATGGCAACTGTGTCTCATGATCCCCACTTAGGTCCAGACAAGTCGGTGGCGGGTCCAAAACCCCAAAATTGGAAGGAAATGGCAGATGCTGCAGTATTTCTAACACCTGTTCCTGGTGCTCGGGCCTGGTCTGTGTTGTACCCTGCACCCTGCTTAACGCATCTGCCATATCCGAAGTTGTGCTGAGCGCATGCTAATGTTTCGTGTCCAGTGCAATGGATGGGATGGGATTTCACATAAGTCTGCCACCCATGGCCACTCATGGTTGAGCAACTGAGGGAGTTGACTTTGACGAACCCGAGGGTTTTGGAGTTGGAACTACATCAAAGGTCTGTGCTGCTCACACACTCTGCTCAACACATGATATGTTTAGTGCCAGCAGTGTGGAGACGTCGCACAACAGCCGTTGTTCCAGCAGGTACAGGCGTTGTAGGAGTGCATAGAGGCTAGCA